>NW_018408433.1:656976-728240 GCF_002113885.1 Mizuhopecten yessoensis
TTGTAAAAGTTATTGCCCTTCGTTTATTTCAGTATTTGATTTTATCCGCCGATCTCCTCCTACATTTTACGACCGATTTCTTTGAAACTTGGAAATCGTTATAGTCATGATATATAGTTATGTTTCTTTGAACAAAAATTTGATTCGACTATTTTTGCAGAAGTTATTGCCCTTTGTTTATTTCTAGTACTTGAATCTTGTCCGGAGATCTACAGTTTTCTATCGATTTATTCGAAACTTGGTAGGCTTCATAATCATGATATCAAGTTGTGTTAATATAATGAGTTGGAGACTAATCTTTTGATTACTTGTTTTCCTCAAACTGTTAGAAAATTAAAGAAAATCGAACATTGACTTTGTAGTGAAAGGTGAGATTTATAGCATGCTATATATAGCTAGCTAGCCACTCTTAAGGTGATGCAAATCTTATTTTAATGCAAGTTAATATATAACACTATATGGCATACGACAGGCGTATATTGTTCCGCCCTACACTACTCTTGTTAGTTCACCTGGTCCGAAGGTAAATTTTTGTCCATTTCTTTTTCTTTGCCTTCACAGCAGCATTATACCAGACAAATTCTGCAAAAGGAAATGCCTTTGAACCTTATTCAAGGTCAAAGAGGTCAAATTTGTTAAAACACTCAAACAGTTTCTTCAAATTCATGTTGAATAGCTGTTTAAACAGAGTTATTGCCCTCTACATTTCATTCCATCTGTGACACCCCTTAAGGTGTCGCCCCACTAGTATTTCCCGCTGCTTGATACTTGATATATGTAGGCTTCGACATAAAAGTGTTTTTTTTCAATTTCGTTAAATCAATATGGAATGTTGAAAGTGTAAGAGGGGCGATAACTCTGTTATCGTTCCTCTGAACGAAATGTTAACACGGCTAAATGTAGCTAATTTGCCGCATATATCAGCGATTTGAGTACGAAAAAAACGGCTCCATAACTTTTGCTGAAGCTTTCTAAGTTTGTAGAATTCATCGCATTGAATTCATTGTGTAGCTGTTATATCTGGGGAAAATCTAGTTATTGAAATATTTGGGGTAAAACACACCAAAATCGGCATTTTGACCATTAGTAACTGTATAATTCACACTGGAGAATTAACACTTAAAGCTGACGAACTGAAACTCCCATCATAGGTAGTCCAAGTTATTCTGAAGAAAACGATATATTTAGTTTTTCGATATCTTTCAAAGAACGGCCCTGAGAGGGTTTTGAAAATGGGGTGTATTTCTGGGGTTTCGTGGAATTTTCCAGAAGATCCGATTTCCCAGTAGTCCAGCGCCAATTTGGGTACACCCTCTGGGCTAGAATTGAGATAAGAGCTTGTTACGCATGCGTTAGATACGAAGAAATGTTCTAGCCGCTTATCCGGTTAAACTTGTAGCGGTGAGTTGGATGGAATTTTGACTAGTGCCAGTAATTTCTACCATTTTACGATATTCTACGTTATGGCTATGATCACAATCATGTATGTAAGATATGACAAAGCGTTTTAAATCTCTAGCAAAATCCCGTAGGCCTCAATATACATGTCTGTTGACGTTGCGGAACAGTTCGCGTTTCTTCAATATTTACTTTCGTTATTTTTTGTTTCTACGTTTAATTATATTAAGATTTCGGTGTGTGAAGCCTGTTCAGTGTTTGTGGTAATCTCTCATTTGTGATAATTTGTTTACGTCTAAAAATAGCCACGGTGATCCCCAGCTTGAGGAGACACGCACGACTAGCATATTATTACCTGAGCATTTTATTACATTTACAATGATTGTAGGGTCAATTACAACGATGACTGCAATGAGTCATTATCAGAAATTGTCACATTTTTTGGAAAAGGAAAACTCGAAACAAAGTCCTGTGCTGTTACTGTATTTTTTTTTCATTCACAGTATAAACACATCAAATGAATTTTAAACTGTTATTTCCTAAAAAATTGTTGTTTTGGTAGCCTAGGTATAACTAAAAAATACCACACATTTTACAAAAGTTCCATCCTGTTACCAATACCATTAAAGATTTTTACAAGAAAATAAAAAATAAAAATGGATTAACTTATTCTTGTGATAAAATATCAATTCTAATCAATTTCACATTATTGTTTCAAAAGCACTGGTCGAACGGCACTACAGATCCCGGAAATAGGGATCACCGAAGCGAGAGCTAACTAAATCACGTTGTTGTACACCTCCAGTCGAGGTAAATTGGATTATTTTAATCATTACCCATGTTGTATAAATAGTCAAAATGGAATTATTTTTGCAACTTTTCAACCTGATAAACTGTAATATATATGTATATTCACTTCTTAATCGTACATAATCGATCATTAATTACAAGCGCTGACATCCAAGTCGATCTAATTTCTACAATTCTGATGATGAATAAAGAGTGCATGAGGAGACATGCAATCAAAGCAAATTCCTGTTAAGTTAATGTCTGAAGTTTGAACAACCGTGGCTCTTAATCGACGACTACAGTATGGTTACAACTTTCTATCGTAATATGAAAAGGCAAAGCCTAAAAAGATATCTGATATTTAAAGGGGCTGGTCGGGGAAAAAATGTCATATTTGCTAAACTGGCATACACATGTTTAAAATACCTTCTTATGAAATATACCGATTCAAATTTTGCTGAAATTTACACCCTAAGAGTAAAAATTATAATTATATTAAAGAAATCCTAAATCGTCACCTGACGGTCTAAAACTCAATTAACCCAGATCAGCGATGTAATTTTACCGCACGCGCGTCATCAACAAGGCCAGATGTAATCATCGCGGCGAAAGAAAAAGATGCATGCAAAAGTCATTGACAGGCACCAGGTATCAATACCGTTATATATAACAATAACATATAGGTAGGAATACTACACTTGCATCATACATGACCTTTGAAAACAATTATTTACGTATAGTATTACTGTCTTGTCCGCTAGTTGAGTCCGACATGGCACATGACGGCGTGCTGTTGTTGTTATTCTCACTGCCTCACTTTCGAAACAACCACGTGACATATATAAATAGATCTGCGCTAAATGTATGCAGGGCTTCCCCGAGATTTCAGTGGTCAAAACTGGACATTGCAAGCAGAACTCGACCATCATATTGCTGTGGTATAACTTTTGGAAGGCCAGAGAACGCATTTAGACCCATTTATCTGTATTTTTTCCCCGACCAGCCCCTTTAATGATTCAGAGTGAGATAATACTGCTTTCAGAATGAGATAATTATAAGAGCACAAGCTCAATGAGATTTTAGACCATAACATAACAATTAGGGGGAGACCTGGGCAAATTCGGCCCCTTTTATTTAAGTCTGTTCTGGGAAGTAGGGCAGCATGTCCGTTTTTGAAGAATTATCTAACTTTTCCTGTCAGAAGATCGGATGGCCGAACGAGCCACCCCATGGGGTAAGTTCGGACAGGCATTCGGGTAAGTTAGGCCCCCCTTGAAATCAGCTTAATTACATTGTAATAAAACATGCAACGTCAGATTTTCCCCGCCAATTTTACGAATTTTTAAGTGTTGCATGGGCTGAACCTGTCCAGCTCAAATTGATATTTCAATAAATTCCTATAGTACAAGAATATGATAGTAAGAGTTTGGCTTGGCGATTATGTATATCATTTGAAGCTGTCGGAGTTTCGCACGCTTGACCATCAAAAACATAGCAATTCCGTTTACAGAAAGTTAGCATAACTAGAAAGATGATGATTTTCTTTCTAACATGTCAAAAGTAATTTTCATTCTAGTTTTCCTCATTATTTTTATATGATGTTTTTTTTTTTGCAGTAACGTTTGTTAGATGTGTAACAGTAGAAAGATAAATGCAACGGCCAGACTGGGGTTCGAACCCGGAACCCTCCGAACTCTGGACTCTAACCAATTGAGCTACCTGGTCGTGGACAATGGACCCAGTCCAGTTCCTCTACTTCCTCCGTCCTTCAAAAAAGTCTTCGACACCGAAGACACACCAAACCCTATAAACCTTCCATGGGTAAAAGAGGAAATGTAACAGCCAGACCGGAACTTGAACCGGGAACCCTCCAAACTCTAGACAGATGCTCAACCAATGAGCTATATGGTTGCCGACGATTAATCCACTCCAGTTTCACTGCATTCCTTCTCCCTCCTCAAAGTCCTTGCCCCCGAATAACACAAATATTTATAACCCAGTTTTGGGTATTCCTTTGCTAAGCGTACTCCTACTACATGAAACAAGCGTTGGCAAGATTGCCAATTTTGCGGCAGAAGAACAAGAAAAGGTAACGGCCAAACTAGGGTTAAAACGGCATATTTACTGAAAGTCGATCTAAACCCCTAAAACATATAAAATTACTCTGAACACCTTGGTTTAGGTCTAAATATAGCTGTAACACATTATCAGGTCCCTGTTGTTTCCATAACTTTTTTGATATTTTTCTTAACAGGGAATATAAAAGTGGATAAACGCTTTGTACCCTCACGCTGCAGTTTTCATCATTTGGTATAATACTACATTTACCTAGGAGACTTATCTCTTCTGGAACTAGAAGAAAATTCTTCGTTTGTGTAACTGTCTTCCTAAGTTCCGGTGGTCTTGCATGCAAAGTTCAATTATTTTACTAAACTCTATAAAGCTGTTTTGGCAGTAACTGCACTCGAAATAATCCATCTGTGTGAGAAAAACCGTGTATTCCACCAACAGGCAAAATGTAATAATGTAATGCAATAAACCATACAGTAATATAAAGCCGCAGGCGCTATTAACATACAGTCTGGTCGCTATTTTCCATACAGTAGCATGTCAAAAAGGTGCTATTTACAATCATTGTTTATTTTATGTTTAAAAACACAAATGCTTTCGTTAATGTGTGTTTTGAATTTATAAATCATTGAATTAAGAAAAACTACATAAACCATGTGTCGAATGATATCTGTAATTTAATCATTGACATAATCTGTGATTCTATATATTTTAATGTGCTTTATAGTTTCATTTCTGTAATATTTCTAGTTCGTAACGCAGGTTGATCTATTAATACACTTATTGTTTTGCATCCACCCTCGTAATGATGATAGTATACCGAAAATATGTCCATGATCACAAGCATGCCATGGTCTTCAAAAATCTGCCTCACTTCGGCGATCGCTATTTCCTGAACCTATACAGTGCCGTTTGACCACAATTTCAAAGTTATTTTTTAATTCAATTATCAGACCAATAGTATAATTTACTTAAGTGAATTAGAAACATAAAATAACTTTATGAAATCATATATATATCGTAACCCAAGTACATAAAATTAGTGTTGGGACGATTGTGGCAAATGATCGAAAACTATCGCTCAGGTGTGACGGCAGCGACAATCGATTGAAAACTTGTCACTATCAATAGTTTGAAAATATCCTTCACAGTAATTAATACGGCGGAACCTTGGGAAGGGAGATCACTCGCTGTCGCCTCATGGTCATGACTAAAAATGGCAGCCACCGCTGCTGTTAGTAACGACGATGATTTGCAATTGTATCCATATCCATGCAGGGACAGTTAAATCAGCCGTATGGAAATAGTTCATATTCCGAAAAAAAAGAAAGTTCGGTGGGAACTGCCATTAAATCAAATTTAGACATGCCAACTGTCATTTGACGGCTATGCAAGAAAAGCTACGCCAACAAAGGTAAATACGATATATTCAATTACACCGATCTAAGTTAATATCTGAAAGCTTTTCGAAATCAAAATTTTCTGAATGCCAAGTATTTTGAAATCGTTGATTAATAGATAAAACTAATGACTAAATTCTTTGAAATGGCATCAGTAGTTCATTAGAGGCCCCCCTACACCCGAAAGAAGGTCATTGTCGTTAGCTGGTTGACGAACAGTTGAAAATAAACAAATGAAGTTATTTTTTAACACTTTGTAGTTTGTATTTTCTGTGATGTATTTACTCTCAACATAAAATCTTGCGTTTATGGTCTTTAAGTGCTTTTGCCGAGCCTGAAGATACTTGCATGCATGTACATGTATAAAAATAATTTATAATCTAGTACATCACAATTGCAATTGTAATACAGAAGTGAAAATTGTGTAAAAAGGTGTTCTCGTATTTAAGACTTAAATTGTAAACACCATTGATAACAGACCAAATTTTTTAAATAAAATTTTAAAAAATGCAGAAAATTGTTATTTTTAGCCTTAAAATTGACCCTCACAGAAAGGATTTTTTTCTCCTAAAACATGTCTTAAATTAAACATCTCTTTCATGCTAACCAAAATACTTGGTTAAAATTCAGCATACGTTCAACATTATTTTTTTGCAAACTTCGCATGTGTTGGAGGTTTTGTTGGAGCAGTTTACAGACTGACCAAATTGAAATCTCGAACCAAATACAAATCTTGTATTATGAAAAATATGCAGCCTTGCACTGTTCACTTCAAAATGACAAATACCTATTTTAGTGAATTTTTTATTTTATTTTTTTTATACAAATTTATACATTGTATAAAAATTCATGGCCAGGCCTGGATACTGTGGTCTGCTACATTATATGGAGAGGTTTTTAGTTTTAAGTTCAATAAAAAAAAACATGGATGTCTAAAAAATGATTTGATGAACAAAACGACATGTCAGGTTACCGTGTATTCCCTGAAACTCTGAAAGGTGTATTTTGATCAATTTTCCTCTCAAAAAAGTAACAAAGGGAAGTAATTTTGAAAATGAAAAGTCCCATAATTCCACGTTTTCTTCAATAAAGTTGCATTTTGTGTTGAATATGGTACTTTGCGTCTCTGTGCATGTAACTAAGTGCATCGTGCATCATACATGTACTATGTACTATCATATTAGACCTTGATATTATATAATGTCATAGTTAGCATTGCGTCTATGACATCATAAATACTCACTCTAGTATCATAATCACTGTGTAATCACTGACACCGGATATAGCTAGTACTGAAGCGGGCATGGAAGCTGGACGTAGTCAAATCATGTCAATTTTTAGCTCACCGGGTCCAAAGGACCAAGGTGAGCTTATATTATGCCATACCGTGGCGTCTGTCGTCCGTCCCTCCTTCCCTCCGTCCGTTGGCTGTCCGTCAACAATTTCTTTAAATGACTTCCCCTTAACCACTGATTTGAATTTAACTAAATTTGACTGGAAGCATCCCTAGGTGTGGGGATTCAAAATTGTACAAATGGTGGTGCTGACCCCCCAGGGGGCTGAGGGGCGGGGCAAAAAGGGGTCAATTTGGCTACAAACAACTTCTTCTGTAGAACTATGCATTGGATTATCAATCATATTTAACCAAAAGCATTCATGGCAGGCATGGATTCAAAATTGTACAAATGGTGTGGCTGACCCTCGGGGGGGCTGAGAGGCGGGGGCAAAAAGGGGTATTTAGCTATATTACTTTAAGCGACTTCTTCTCTGGAACTAAGAGATAGATATCAACCATATTTGACTGGAGGCATCCCTAGGTGGTGGGGATTCAAAATTGTACAAATGGTGGGGCTGACCCACAGGGGGCTGAGGGCTGGGACAAAAGTGGGCAATTTGGCTATATTGCTATTAACGACCTCTTCCGTAGAACTATACCCTGGATATTTTTTACTTGGAAATGGTTGAGATCCCCACCATATAACCATATATACAATTGCTGAGTATAAAGAGAGGAATGCACATTTGCTTCCAGGATGGGTCTAGGGTCTGGCCCCACCCTTGGAGACTTAACCCCTGGGTCATAACTATAATTGATCCTGGGGTCTGGCCACAACCCTAGGGACTTAGTTTCTGAGTCACAGCATGGAAACAGTTGAGATCCCCACCCCATAACCATACATAAAATTGCTGGGCATAAAAAATCAAATACAGATATGTCTTTCACCAGGAGATAGGCACCAGCGGTTACTAAACATCAAACTACTTATTAATTGATATGTTTTTGTAAGCAACAAAATGTTTTATGTAAAATATTGCTTAAATGAATTGATGTATGCCGATATGCGCACACGTGTGTGTCATGTGTGATCAGATAATTCGAAGAAAACAAACAACAAAATACACATTTTACGTAGTTTCTTCTTGGTTTTTAATATCATTTTACATCAATGTAAAAAGAATCATAAGAAATATATCTAATTTTTTTTATATAAAGATCGAATTTCGGAGCATGAACATCGGTTTTTTTTCCAGATTTTTTGGGTGCACAAAATATTGAGTAGAAGCTTTTTCCAGATTTTCAGCCTCAAAAAGTACCTGCGCAAATTACACAGGTGCGCAAATTACATGGATTTTTACGGTATGCTACAAGGATTGGCCTTAGTGTCTGGCATATTCCCTTGGGTCATATTTGGAGAATATTTTGCCATGATTACTTAGATATCCAGGTGAGCAATGCAGGCCCTCTGGGCCTCTTGTTTTATATTTCTTGTATTTTCTGGTAGTGTAGAGACAAAAAAAGGAGCATGACAGTCAAGCATAGACATAATTTATATCTGAAACAGGAGGCATGTAATTGTTTTGGTGTAGTTGCAAATTATTTACAAAAACAGTCTGCCTAATACCGCTCAATCTTCATTCGCAACAGCAAATATTGTCTTGACTTGATATTTGCCAGTAGATTATATACATTATATGCTAAGATGATTTCTTGTAGTTATATAGTCATGATGATACATGGAGTCGCCCTATATTATGCTTCTTTCTTTAGATATTGGTATAACTAATATTGGTGAAGTGTACGGCGAAAAGCAATACATTGTACGGCGAATAGGAATGTTTTAAATAACTGGTGTACGGCGAATAGTTCATATAGTATACAGTATTTAAGTGAACACCTTGCCTAAATGTGATACATTTTGTCCCTCCGCCTAAAAATGTAATGAGGCATTATTTTTTTGTCTACGGCATCGCTATTGCATGACCAAATAATTTCTGAACAATTACCCATACGTTGCGTTAGTTTCTTCAGATTTTTTGGGATATTTTTAATATGAGATTTCAAATTTTTTTTTTCATTTTTTTTTCTCAATGGAAAAAAATACAACAAAAAACATAGCTAGTACAAATGCTCGCTCTAAACCTTGTTATGTTAGTATAGCTATACGCCGTACTGTTAACATACACTTTAAAATGTATTAACAACTATTCGCCGTACACAGACGAAGAACCATTTAAGTCAATTACATTGTAATGACTACATTTAAACATATGACCATTATATGTTTATCCTTGTATCATCTACATATGCCAGTTACGTCCGTTTCATCATTGTATATGTCATACTTTAATAGTTCTCATCTTCTTTCTTTTTAAATGATTTTGTACTGGTGCTTTGTAGTTATTTCTTACCAATATCTTCAGATCGCATGAAATAGTTTACAAATCATCTGCATCACATACATCATTGTTTATTGTATAACTGTTGTGCTCCTTTACTTGTCTCTACGTACTAGAAAATACCAGAAATATCAGAAAACATCCTGTGGCTTGTCTGCGCCTAGCGTCCATGCCCGCTTCGGTACTAGCTATATCCGGTGTCAGTCCTACACAGTGATAATGAACAACAGAAATCCTATCCAAACTTCAGCTTATATTTGTTTTTAGCAACAGACACTAATTCTCAAATAGATAAACAGTGACATAACATCTAAGATTTCAAAATGTCATGTATATGACATCACAGTCATCTGTTTCACCCTGGTAATACAGATATGTAGCAATGATCATAAGAAACTGTCCACTGATGTGTGATCCCATTTTTATACGCTGGTCAAATTTGACGGGAGTATTATCGTCCGACCGACATTGACCGTCTCCTCCTACATTTATTGACCGATTTCTTTGAAACTTGGTATACATTAATTTATAATCATGATATGAAGTTGTGTTTCCCTTAAAAGAATTTTGATTTGAATATTTTTGCAAATAGTTATTGACCTTTGTTTATTTCAGTATTTGATTTTTTGTCTGGAGATCTCCTCCTACAATTTTTGATCGATTTCTTTGAAACTTGTTAGGCTTTATTATCATGACATGTTGTTGTGTTTCCCTGAAAAGAATTCAGATTTGACCATTTTCACAAAAGTTATTGTCCTTTGTTTATTTCAATATTTGATTTTTATCCAGCGATCTCCTCCTACATTTTTCGACCGATTTCTTTGAAACTTGGAAATCGTTATAGTTATGATATATAGTTATGTTTCTTTGATCAAAAACTTTGATTCGACTATTTTTGCAGAGGTTGTTGCCCTTTGTTTATTTCTAGTACTTGAATCTTGTCCGGAGATCTACAGTTTTCTATCGATTTTTTCGAAACTTGGTAGGCTTCATAATCATGATATCAAGTTGTGTTAATATCATGAGTTGGAGACTAATCTTTTGATAACTTGTTTTCCTCAAACTTTTAGAAAATTAAAGAAAATCGGAAGTTGACTTTGTAGTGAAAGGTGAGATTTATAGCATGCTATATATAGCTAGCTAGCCATTCTTAAGGTGATGCAAATCTTATTTTAATGCAAGTTAATATATAACACTATATGACATTCGACTGGCGTATATTGTTCCGCCCTACGCTACTTTTGTTAGTTCACCTGGTCCGAAGGTAAATTTTGTCCTTTTCTTTTTCTTTGCCTTTATAGCAGCATTATACCAGACAAATTTTGCAAAAGGAAACGTCCTTGACCTTTATTCAAGGTCAAAGGGGTCAAATTTATTAAAACACTCAAACAATTTACTTCAATGTCATGTTGAATAGCTGTTTTACCCGTGTATAAACAGAGTTATTGCCCTCTACACTTCATTCCATCTGTGACACCCCTTCAGGTGTCGCCCCACTAGTACAACAAAATCAGTTTTTGATGATTACAGGTCAGACATTAAATGTGTCGTTTCCGTTACATCATGTGATCATATAACTGAGCGATTGCTTTCCCGTTTTTTTCACTATTTTCGCCATTTTGTTCAATATGGAATGAAGTGTTAGAGGGGCGATAACTCTGTTATCGTTCCTCTGAACGAAATGTTAACACGGCTAAATGTAGCTAATTTGCCGCATATAACAGCGATTTGAGTACGAAAAAACCGGCTCCATAACGTTTGCTGAAAATTCCCAAGTTTGTAGAACTCGGCGCGATCTACCTCCTTGTGTAACTTTTCTATCTGGGGAAAATCTAGTTATCGAGATATTTGGGGTCAAACAGGCCAAAATCGGCATTTTGACCAATTAGTTCTGTATAATTCACCCTGGAGAATTAACGCTTTAAGCTGACGAACTGAAACTCCAAACATAAGTAGTGCAAGTTATTCTGAAGAAAACGATATATTTGGGTTTTCGA
This sequence comes from Mizuhopecten yessoensis, assembly GCF_002113885.1. Lineage (NCBI taxonomy): Eukaryota > Metazoa > Mollusca > Bivalvia > Pectinida > Pectinidae > Mizuhopecten > Mizuhopecten yessoensis. Next base: position 668,309 of record NW_018408433.1, read on the forward strand.
TATCTTTCACAGAACGGCCCTGAGAGGGTTTTGAAAATGGGGTGTATTTCTGGGGTTTCGTGGAATTTTTCAGAAGATCCGATTTCCCCGTAGTCAAGCGCCAAATTGGGTACGCCCTCTGGGCTAGAATTGAGATAAGAGCTTGTTGCGCATGCGTTAAATACGAAGAAGTTCCTACTAGACGCTTATCCGGTTCAACTTGTTGCGGTGAGTTAGATGCCATTTCTACCATTTTACGATATTCTATGTTATGGCTATGATCACAATCATGCATGTAAGATATGACCCAGCGTTTAAAATATCTAGCAAAATCACGTAGGCTTACTGTAGTCTACATGTTTGTTGACGTTGAGCAACAGACGCGGAACAGATCTCGTTTCTTCAATATTTACTTTCGTTATTTTTTGTTTCTACGTTTAAATAAATTAAGATTTCGGTGTGTGAAGCCTGTTCAGTGTTTGTGGTAATCTCTCATTTGTGATAATTTGTTTACGTCTAAAAATAGCCACGGTAATCCCCAGCTTGAGGAGACACGCACGACTAGCATATTACCTGAGCATTTATTACAATGATTGTAGGGTCAATTACAACGATAACTGTAATGAGTCTTTATCAGAAATTGTCACATTTTTTTGGAAAAGGAAAACTCGAAACAAAGTCCTGTGCTGTTACTGCATTTTTTTCATTTACAGTATAAACACATCAAATGAATTTTAATAAACATTTAAAGTGTTATTTTCATAAAATTTATTGCTTTGGTAGCTAAAAAATACCACACATATTTACATAAGTTCCATCCTGTTACCAGTACCATTAAAGATTTTTACAAGAAAAATAAAAAATAAATAGATTAACTTATTCTTGTGATAAAATATCAATTCCAAATAATTTCACATATTATTGTTTCAAAAGCACTGGTCGAACGGCACTACAGATCCCGGAAATAGGGATCACCGAAGCGAGAGCTAAATAAATCATGTTGTTGTACACCTCCAGTCGAGGTAAATTGGATTATTTTAATCATTACCCATGTTGTATAATTAGTCAAAAGGGAATTATTTTTGCAACTTTTTAACCCGATAAACTGTAATTTATATTTATATTCACTTTTTAATCTTACATAATCGATCATTAATTACAAGCGCTGACATCCAAGTCGATCTAATTTCTACAATTCTGATAAAAAAATCTGATAAATTTTGATTGAATTCAGAGACGATGATGAAAAAAGAGTGTATGAGGAGACATGCAATCAAAGCAAATTCCTGTTAAGTTAATGTCTGAAGTTTGAACAACCGTGGCTCTTAATCGACGACTACAGTATGCATGGTTACTTGCTTGTTTATATGATAAATTTGACTATGATTACTAGTGATTGTACTGTCGATTACTTGTGATTTCCTTGTATAACTATTACATGGTAACAAGTCGCTTCCGATTGTTATTACAGAGGTTTTGCAACCTTACGGGTACATGTGAGCTACAGTACGNGGGGGGGGGGGGGGGGGGGGGGGGGGGGGGGGGGGGGGGGGGGGGGGGGGGGGGGGGGGGGGGGGGGGGGGGGGGGGGGGGGGGGGGGGGGGGGGGGGGGGGGGGGGGGGGGGGGGGGGGGGGGGGGGTGTACCGATTCAAACTTTGCTGAAATTCACTTTCTAAGGGTAAACATTATAATTATATTATCCTAAATCGTCACCTGACAGTCTAAAACTCTCAATTGACCCAGATCAGTGATGTAATTTTACCGCAGGTGCGTCATCAACAAGGCCAACTGTAAACATCGCGGCGAAAGAAAAAGATGCATGCAAAAGTCATTGACAGGCACGAGGTATCAATACCGTTATATATAACAACAACATATAGGTAGGAATACTACACTTGCATCATACATGACCTTTGAAAACAATTATTTACGTATAGTATTGCTGTCTTGTCCGCTAGTTGAGTCCGACATGGCACATGACGACGTGCTGTTGTTGTTATCCTCACTGCCTCACTTTCGAAACAACCACGTGACATATATAAATAGATCTGCGCTAAATTTAAGCAAGGCCTCCCCCGAGATTTCAGTGGTCAAAACTGGACATTGCAAGCAGAACTCTACCATCATATTGCTGTGGTATAACTTTTGGAAGGCCAAAGAACGCATTTAGACCCATTTATCTGTATTTTTCCCCCGACCAGCCCCTTTAATATCCCCCGGGCAAATTCGGCCCCTTTTATTTAGATCTGTTCTGGGAAGTAGGGCAGCATGTCAGTTTTTGAAGAATTATCTAACTTTTCCTGTCAGAAGATCGGACGGCCGAACGAGCACCCCCATGGGGTAAGTTCGGACAGGCATTCGGGTAAGTAAGCCCCCCCTTGAAATCAGCTTAATAACAAGGAACGTCAGATTTTCCCGCAAATTTTACGAATTTTTAAGTGTTGCATGGGCCGAACCTGTCCGGCTCAGATTGATATTTCAATAAATTCCTATAGTACAACAATATGATAGCAATAGTTTGGCTTGGCAATTATGTATATCATTTGAAGCTGTCGGGAGTTTTACACGCTTGACCATCAAATACATAGCAATTCCGTTTACAGAAAGTTAGCATAACTAGAAAGATGATGATTTTCTTTCTAACATGTCAAAAGTAACATTCTCCTTTAAAGTAATTTTCATTACAGTTTTCCTCATTATTTTTGTATGATGTGTTATTTTTGCACTCACGTTTATTAGATGTGTAACAGTAGAAAGATAAATGCAACGGCCAGAACTCTGGACCGACACTCTAACCAATTGAGCTACCTGGTCGCGGACAATGGACCCAGTCCAGTTCTGCTCCTTCCTCCGTCCTTCAAAAAAGTCTTTGATACCGAAGACACACCAAATCCGATAAACCTTCCATGGGTAAAAGAGGAAATGTAACAGCCAGACCGGGACTTGAAATCTAGACAGATGCTCAACCAATTGAGCTATATGGTCGCCGACGATCGATCCAGTCCAGTTTCACTGCATTCCTTCTCCCTCCTCAAAAACCCTGCCCCCGAATAACACAACTTTTTGCGGCAGAAGAACAAGAAAAGGTAACGGCCAAACTAGGGTTCGAACGGCATATTTACTGGAAGTCGATCTAAACCCCTAATACATATAAAATTACTCTGAACACCTTAGTTTAGGTCTAAGTATAGCTGTAACAAATTATCAGGTCCCTGTTGTGTTCATAACTTTTTTGATATTTTCTTAACAGGGAATATAAAAGTAGATAAACTCTTTGTACCCTCACGCTGCAGTTTTCATCATTTGGTATAATACTACATTTACATAGGAGACTTATCTCTTCTTGAACTAGAAGAAAATTCTTCGTTTGTGTAACTGTCTTCCTAAGTTCCGGTGGTCTTGCATGCAATGTTTAATTATTTTACTAAACTCTATAAAGCTGTTTTGGCAGTCGCTGCACTCGAAATTATCTGTGTGAGAAAAACCAGTTATTCCACCAATAGGCAAAATGTAATAATGCAATGCAATAAACCAAACAGTAATATAAAGCCGCAGGCGCTATTAACATACAGTTTGGTCGCTATTACCTATACAGTAGCATGTCAAAAAGGTGCTATTTACAATCATTGTTTATTTCATGTTTAAAAACACAAATGCTTTCGTTAATGTGTGTTTTGAATTTATAAATCATTGAATTAAGAAAAACTACTTAAACCATGTGTCGAATGAGATCTGTAATTGAATTTTTGACATAATATGTGATTCTATATATTTTAATGTGCTTTTTAGTTTCATTTCTGGAATATTTCTAGTTCGTAACGCAGGTTGATCTGTTAATACACTTATTGTTTTGCATCCACCCTCGTAATGATGATACAGTATACAGTAAAACATGTCCATGATCACAAGCATGCCATGGTCTTCAAAAATCTGCCTCACTTCGGCGATCGCTATTTCCAGAACCTATACATTGCCGTTTGACCACAGAGAAAAGTATATATACAATTTCAAAGTTATTTTTTAATTCAATTTTCAGACCAATTGTATAATTTACTCAAGTGAATTAGAAACTTAAAATAACTTTATTAAATCATATATATATCGTAACCCAAGTACATAAAATTAGTGTTGGGACGATTGTCGCTTATAATCGAAAAAAATTATCGCTCAGGTGTGACGTCGGCGACAATCGATTGAAAACTTGTCACTATCAATAGTTTGAAAATATCCTTCACAGTAATTAAATCGGCGGAACTATGGAAAGGGAGATCACTCTCGCTGTCGCCTCATGGTCATGATTAAAAATGGCAGCCACCGCTGCTGTTAGTAACGACGATGATTTGCAATTGTATCCCTATCCATGCAGGGACAGTTAAATCAGCCGTATGGAAATAGTTCATATTCCGAAAAAAAAGAAGGTTCGGTGGGACCTGCCATAAAATCAAATTAGAAATGACAACTGTCATTTCCCATTAAAGGTAAATACGATATATTCAATTACACCGATATAAGTTAGTATCTGAAAGCCTTTCGAAATCAAAATTTTCTGAATGGTTACGGTGTATTCCCTTAAACTCTGAAAGGTATAAGTAACAAAGGGAAGTAATTTTGAAAATGAAAAGTCCCATAATTCCACGTTTTCTTCAATAAAGTTGCATTTTGTGTTGAATATGGTACTTTGCGTCTCTGTGCATGTAACTAAGTACATCGTGCATCATACATGTACTATGTACTATCATATTAGACCTTGATATTATATAATGTCATAGTTAGCTTAACGTCTATGACATCATAAATACTCACTCTGGTATCATAATCACTGTGTAATCACTGACACCGGATATAGCTAGTACCGAAGCGGGCATGGAGGCTGGACGTAGTCAAATCATGTCAATTTTTAGCTCACCAGGTCCGAAGGCCCAAGGTGAGCTTATGCCATACCGTGGCGTCCGTCGTCCGTCCGTCGTCTGTCCGTCAACAATTTCTTTAATCGACTTCTTCTTCTTAACCACTGATTGGAATTTATATCTAAATTTGACTGGAAGCATCCCTAGGTGGTGGGGATTCAAAATTGAACAAATGGTGGGGCTGACCCCCAGGGGGCTGAGGGGCGGGTCAAAAAGGGGGCAATTTGGCTATATTGCTATTAACGACCTCTTCCGTAGAACTATACCTTGGATATTGATCATATTTGGTCGGAAGCATTCATGGGAGGCAGGGATTCAAAATTGTACAAATGGTGGGGCTGACCCCCCGGGATAAGGGGTAGGGCCGAAAAAAATTGTATTACTTGGAAATGGTTGAGATCCCCACCATATAACCATATATACAATTGCTGAGTATAAAGAGAGGAATGCACATTTGCTTCCAGGATGGCCCTAGGGTCTGGCCCCACCCTTGGAGACTTAACCCCTGGGTCATAACTTTGAAACGGTTAAGATCCCCACCCCAAAACTATATATACAATTGTTGGGCATAAAAAGACGAATGCTGTCATGATATTAGAATTGACCCCAGGGTCTGCCCCACCCTTGCAGACATAACCCCTGGATCATAACTTTGAAACGGTTGAGATCCCCACCCCAAAACTATATATATACAAATGCTGGGCAAAAAGAGACAAATGCAGTCATGATATCAGAATTGATCCTGGGATCTGGCCTCAACCCTAGGGACCTAGTTTCTGAGTCACAGCTTGGAAACATTTGAGATCCCCACCCCATAACCATACATAAAATTGCTGGGCATAAAAAATCAAATACAGATATGCTACAAGGATTGGCCTTGGTGTCTGGCATATTCCCTTGGATCTCATTTGGAGAATATTTTGCCATGATTACTTAGGTATCCAAGTGAGCGATACAGGCCCTCTGGGCCTCTTGTTTTATATTTCTTGTATTTTCTGGTAGTGTAGAGACAAATAAAGAAGCACGACGGCTAGCATAGACATAATTCATATCTGAAACAGGAGGCATGTAATTGTTTTGGTGTAGTTGCAAATTATTTACAAAAACAGTCTGCCTAGTACCGCTAAATCTTCATTCGCAACAGCAAATATTGTCTTGACTTGATATTTGCCAGTAGATCACATACATTATATGCTAAGATGATTTCTTATAGTTATATAGTCATGATAATACATGGAGTCGCTCTATATTATGCTTCTTTCTTTAGATATTGGTATAACTAATATTGGTGAAGTGTACGGCGAATAGCAATACATTGTACGGCGAATAGCAATGTTTTAAATAACTGGTGTACGGCAAATATTTCACATAGTATACAGTATTTAAGTGAACACCTTGCCTAAATGTGATACATTTTGTTAAGGATCCCCGTCCCTCCGCCTAAAAATGTAACGAGACATTGATTGTTTTTCTACGGCATCGCTATTGCATAACCAAATAATTTCTGAACAATTACCAATACCTTGCGTTAGTTTCGTCAGATTTTTTGGATATTTTTTAATATGAGATTTCAATTTATTTTCGATTTTTTTTCTTCAATGGAACAAAATGAAACAAAAAACATAGCTAGTACAAATGCTCACTCTAACATTGTTATGATTGTATAGCTATTTGCCGTACTGTTAACATACTAGCTGCCGTACACTTGAAAATGTATCAACAACTATTCGCCGTACAGAGACGAAGAACCATCTAAGTCAATTACATCGTAATGACTACATTTAAACATATGGCCATTATATGTTTATCCCGGTATCATCTACATATGCCAGTAACGTCCGTTTCATCATTGTATATGTCATACTTTAATAGTTTTCTCATCTTCTTTCTTTTTAAATGATTTTGTACCGGTGCTTTGTAGTCATTTCTTACCAATATCTTCAGATCGCATGAAATAGTTTACAAATCATCTGCATCACATACATCATTGTTTATTGTATAACTGTTGTGCTCCTTTACTTGTCACTACGTACTAGAAAATACCAGAAATATCAGAAAACATCATGTGGCTTGTCTGCGCCTAGCGTCCATGCCCGCTTCGGTACTAGCTATATCCGGTGTCGGTCCTACACAGTGATATGAACAACAGAAATCCTATCCAAACTTCAGCTTATATTTGTTTTTAGCAACAGACACTAATTCTCAAATAGATAAACAGTGACATAACATCTAAGATTTCAAAATGTCATGTATATGACATCACAGTCATCTGTTTCCACCCTGGTAATACAGATATGTGGCAATGATCATAAGAAACTGTCCACTTTTATACGCTGGTCAAATTTGACGGGAGTATTATCGTCCGACCGGCATTGACCGTCTCCTCCTACATTTATTGACTGATCTCTTTGAAACTTGGTATACATTAATTTATAATCATGATATGAAGTTGTGTTTCCCTTAAAAGAATTTTGATTTGAATATATTTGCAAATAGTTATTGACCTTTGTTTATTTCAGTATTTGATTTTTTGTCTGGAGATCTCCTCCTACAATTTTTGATCGATTTCTTTGAAACTTGTTAGACTTTATTATCATGACATGTTGTTGTGTTTCCCTGAAAAGAATTCTGATTTGACAATTTTTACAAAAGTTATTGTCCTTCGTTTATTTCAGTATTTGTTTTTTTTTCTCCTCCTACATTTTTCGACCTATTTCTTTGAAACTTGGAAGTCGTTATAGTCATGATATATAGTTGTTTCTTTGAACAAAAATTTGATTCGACTATTTTTGCAGAGGTTGTTGCCCTTTGTTTATTTCCAGTACTTGAATCTTGTCCGGAGATCTAGTTTTCTATCGATTTCTTCGAAACTTGGTAGGCTTCATAATCATGATATCAAGTTGTGTTAATATAATGAGTTGGAGACTAATCTTTTGATTACTTGTTTTCCTCAAACTTGTAGAAAATTAAAGAAAATCGGAAGTTGAATTTGTAGTGAAAGGTGAGATTTATAGCATGCTATATATAGCTAGCTAGCCACTCTTAATGTGATGCAAATCTTATTTTAATGCAAGTTAATATATAACACTATATGACATTCGACTGGCGTATATTGTTCCGACCTACGCTACTCTTGTTAGTTCACGTGGTCCGAAGGTAAATTTTGTCCTTTTCTTTTTCTTTGCCTTTATAGCAGCATTATACCAGAGAAATTTTGCAAAAGGAAATGTCCTTGACCTTTATTCAAGGTCAAAGGGGTCAAATTGGTTAAAACACTCAAAAGATTTCTTCAATGTCATGTAGAATATTAGCTTTTTTACCCGTGTTTAAACAGAGTTATTGTCCTCTACACTTCATTCCATCTGTGACACCCCTTCAGGTCTCGCCCCACTAGTATGGAATGAAGTGTTAGAGGGGCGATAACTCTGAACGTAATGTTAACACGGCTAAATGTAGCTAATTTGCCGCATATAAAAGCGATTTAAATACGAAAAAAACGGCTCCGTAACTTTTGCGGAAACTTTTCACGTTTGTAGAACACAGCGCGATCTATGTCTGTTATATCTGGGGAAAATCTAGTTATGGAGATATTTGGGGTCAAACACGCCAAAATCGGCCTTTTGACCATTAGTTTCTGTTTTATTTACCCTGGAGAATTAACGCTTAAAGCTGACGAACTGAAACTCCAAACATAAGTAGTCCAAAAATATTCTAAAGAAAACGGTAGATTTGGGTTTACGATATCTTTCACAGAACGACCCAAAAGGGCTTCGAAAATGGGGTATATTTCTTGGGTTTCGTGGAATTTTCCAGAAGATCCGATTTCCCCGTAGTCAAGCGCCAATCTGGATACCCACTCTAGGCTAGAATTGAGATAAGATCTTGTTGCGCATGCGTTAAATGTTCTAGCCGCTTATCCTGTTCAACTTTTAGCGGTTAGTTGGATTGAACTTTTACTAGTGCCAGTATGTTGTACCATTTTACGATATCAAAGGCGATGTTCTAGGTTATTGCTATTTTAATACGATCAATGTTAGCTGCTGATCATAATCATGCATGTAAGATATGACACAGCGTTTAAAATCTCTAGCAAAATCCCGTAGGCCTTATGTAGCCTACATGTTTGTTGACGTTGCAGACGCGGAACAGTTCTCGTTGCTTCAGTATTTACTTTCGTTATTTTTTGTTTGTTTGGTTTCTACGTTTAATTGAATTAAGATTGCGGTGTGTGAAGCCTGTTCAGTGTTTGTGGTAATCTCTCATCTGTGATAATTTGTTTACGTCTAAAAATAGCAACGGTAATCACCAGCTTAAGAGACATCACTACACGCGCGACTAGCATTATATATATCGGTGTATCCTGCAGTAGGCCTAATGATAATGAGCATTACAAAGATTATAGCGTCAATTACAACCACGATGACTGTAAATGAGTCATTATCAGAATTTGTCACATTTTTGGAAAAGTAAAACTCGAAACAATAGACAGGTGCTGTTACTGCATTTTTTCCATATACAGCAAATTAATCTTAATAAACATTTAAAGTGTTATTTCCTTAATATTGTTGTTTTGGTAAGTATAACCAAAACATACCACACATATTTACAAACGTTCCATCCTGTTACCATTAAAAAAATAAAAAATAAAAAAATGAAAAAAAAAGATTAACTTATTCTTGTGATAAAATATCAATATTCTAATTGGTTTCACATATTATTGTTTCAAAAGCACTGGTCGAACCACACTGTATAGATTCCAGATATAGCGATCACCAAGGGAAAGCTAATTAAATCACGTTGTTGTACACCTCCAGTCGAGGTAAATTTGGATTATTTTAATCACTTCCCATGTTGTATGATTAGTCAAAACGGATGAAGCAGTTAATTTTGCACTTTTTCAACCCGATAAACTTTAATATATATTGATAATCACTTCTTAATCTTACATAATCGATAACTAATCACAAGCGCTGACATCCGAGTCGATTTAATTTCTACAATTCTTATAATAAATCTGATCAATTTTGATTGAATTCAAAGACGGTGATGAAAAAAGAGTGTATGAGGAAATCAATGCAATCAAAGCAAATTCCTGTTAACTTAATGTCTGAAGTTTGAACAACCGAAGACTACTGTATGGTTACTTGCTTGTTATGATAAAATTGAATGATTACTGGTGATTGTACTGTGGATTACTTGCGATTTCCTTGTATAATTTTTACTTGGTAATAAGTCGCTTCCGATTGTTATTACAGAGGGTTTGCAACCTTACGGGTACGTGTGAGCTACTGTACACGTACAACTATATTCTATGATTACATAAAGGACCGTCCACATGTACGTGTAGCATGTATAGCTGTGACTTTTCAACTTTCTATCGTCATATGAAAAGGAAAAGCCTAAAAAGAGCGTTACTTTTGTTGATATCTGATATTTAATGATTCAGAATGAGACAATACTGCTTTCAGAATGAGATAAGAACACTAGCTCAATGAGATTTTAAGACCGACATAACAATAAGGGGGATACCTGGGCAAATTCGGCCCCTATTATTTAAGTCTGTCCTGGGAAGTAGAGCAGCACGACCGTTTTTGAAGAATTATCTAACTTTTCCTGTCAGAAGATAGGATGGCCGAACGAGCCCCACCATGGGGTAATTTCGGACAGGCATTTAGGTAATTAAGTTAGGCGTCCTTGGAATCTGCTCAATTACATTGTCATAAAACATGCAACGTCACATTTTCCCGCCAATTTTACAACTTTTTAAGTGTTGCATGGGCCGAATCTGTCCGGCTCAAATTGATATTTCAATAAATTCCTATTGTACAACAATATGATAGTAAGTGTTTGGCTTGGCTATTGTGTATATCATTTGAAGCTGTCAGTGTTTTACACGCTTGATCGTCAAAAACGTAGTAATTCCGTTTACAGAAAGTTAGCATAACTAGAAAGATGTTGATTATCTTTCTAACATCTCAAAAGTAACTTTCTCCTTTTTAGTAATTTTCATTATAGTTTTCCTCGTCATTTTTATATGATGTACTTTTTTTGCCTCATGTTTATTAGATGTATAACAGTAGAAAGATAAATGCAACGGCCAGACTGGGGTTCGAACCCGGAACCCTCCGAACTCTAGGCCGACACTCTAACCAATTGAGCTACCTGGTCGCTGACGATGGACCCCAGTCCACTTCCGCTACTTCCTCCCTCCTTCAACAAAGTCTTCGACCCCGAAGACACAACAAACCCTATACCACCTTCCATGGGTAAGAGGAAAAAGAGGAAATGTAACAGCCAGATCAGGACTTGAACCCGGAACCCTCCGAACTTTAGACGGATGCTCTACCAATTGAGCTATATGGTCGCCGACGATCGATCCAGTCCAGTTTTACTGCATTCCCCCTCCCTCCTCAAAGCCCCCGCTCCCCGAAAAATACAACTATTTACAACCCAGTTTCAGGTATCCCTTTGCTAAGCGTACTCCTACTGCTAGAAAATGTAACGGCCAGACTAGGGTTCGAACGGCATATTTACCAAAAATCGATCTTAACCCCTAAAACATATAAAATTACTCTGAACACCTTAGTTTAGGCCTAAATATAGCTGTAACAAATTAGCAGGTCCCTGTTGTGTTCATAACTTTTATGACACAGGGAACATAAAAGTGGATAAATTCTTTGTACCCTCACACTGCAGTGTTCATCGTTTGGTATAATACATTTACATAGGAGACTTATCTCTTCTGGAACTTGAAGAAAATTCTTCGTTTGTGTAACCGTTCTTCCTAAGTTCTGGTGGTCTTGCATGCAATGTTCATTAATTTTTACTAAACTCTTTTGGCAGTAACTGCACTCAAAATTATCCATCTGTGTGAGAAAAAAAGCGTTTATTTCACCAACAGGCAACATGTAATAATGCAATAAACCATACAGTAATATAAAGCCGCAATCGCTATTAACATACAGTCTGGTCGCTATTATCCATACAGTAGCATGTCCAAAAGGTGCTATTTACAATCATTGTTTATTTTATGTTTTAAAACATAAATGCTTTTGTTAAGGTGTGTTTTGCATTTATAAATCATTGAATTAAGAAAAAATACATAAAGCATGTGTCAAAGGAGATCTGTGATTTAATTATTGACATAATCTGCGGGATTGTTGACCTCAGGCCGTGATAACCGCAGTGATTCTATATATTTTAATGTGCTTTTCAGTTTCATTTCTGGAATATTTCAAGTTTGAAACGCAGGCTGATTTATGAATACACTAACTGTTTTGCATCCAGCCTCGCAATAATGATAGTATACCAAAAACATGTCCATGATCACAAGCATGCAGTGGTCTTCAAAAATCTGCCTCGCTATTGAGATTGCTTTTTCCGGAACCTATACAGTGCCGTTTGACCACAATGAAGAGTATATATACAATTTCAAAGTTATTTTTAATTTAATTATCAGACTTATTGTATAATTTACTCAAGTGAATTAGAAACATAAAATAACTTTATGAAATCATATATATCGTAACCCAAGTCCATAAAATCAACTGATCCGACAGACTAGTTGACAATGAAAATCACTCGTCTGTCAGCAAACTCTGCTCCTCAGGATGAGCGGACGAGTGCTTTTGCCGAGCCCTGAAGAAACTTGCATGCATGCACATTTATATATATATAAAAATAATTTATAAACTAGAACAACACAATTGCAATTGTAATACAGAAGTGAAAATTGTGTAAAAAGGTGTTCTAGTATTTAAAGGGCATCACGGTGAAGTGTATACTTTTTTGTCTTTTTTTTTCAAGTACTACATAAACATATCAAGTGAGTCTCCTTATGTAAAGTAACGATCGGATTTGGCTGATATATATTCCTAAAAAAGAATAATTTCAAGATAATGATGTGATTTCTACCTGTCTGACCAACGTTTTGTCCAAGGATTTCCCTCTACTAGCGCATGTGCATAGCACACCATTTCATTGTAAACAAAATGTCTAGCCGTGTGAGGAAACCGTTACCGCGTCAGCTATAAAGCGAAAAGTTGCCAATTGGTCAAAAGATAGCACAAGGATTATGTTACAGAATCATAATTCCAGGTGTGAAGTATTCAAAGGAGATAATAACTGCCCTAGCAGCTAGTACGGTGCATGTATTCTTCCGGATAGCCGATTAGAGCTGAAATGGAATCGACAGAAATGCTGTTTATGTTATGAATAAATATCTAAAACTATTAACAACGCTAGTATCTTTGTCTGAGTTGGAACACATGAACTTATTTTGTAATGTTAATGGGCATGTATGGGAGAGAGTTTACTTTGTGTTTCTATATTCAGTAGTTTATGCGAAAGGGAGGGATAGGTGACTGGTTAGTTTCATTTTGCTATGAGGCCCTCCAAGTTTTGATAGCCACGGCATATTCTGTTCTCTCCTCTGTCGGTACTCGGGGTCAAATGAGATACGTGCACTATTAGTTTTACATATTTTTTAATAATCCCGGCTTCAGTTAAATGGTATGATTTAATTATATTGCTGAAGTAAACATTTTTTTTATTTACATGCAAGATTTAAACATGTCTGTCAAAATGACGGTTCAGGATGAATAACTGAGGAAGGAGAACCTACTTAAAGACTTAAGATTATAATTCCGTGCTTATAGTAAATAGGATCGTATAACAAAATTATTTTTTAAATCGTTATGTTTCAACAGTTCATGTTTGATGTTGACTTAGAATGTATCATCATGAAACAACATTTCTCTACAAATAATAAGTTTTCGACTTCAGATAGAATCGGAATACGCATTGAAAACGGGAAAAAGTCATTTGACGCGTGCTGCCGATCCGGGTCCATTTACAAGTATGCTTTAATCTTTGTAAAGTATTGAAAACATAATTATCAAGTATCTCAACACGTTCCATATGACACATATTCTAAATGTACACGTAGTGCCAGAAATGTGTATTGTGTGTGATGGCTAATATGACTTACTAAGTGTTAGCGTATAAAGGCAGTGAAAGTGGGAAAGAGAGTATACATGAATATATATATAATGCATGGTCTAGAAAAAAAAGTGGCCAAAGACATTCACATACGTTTCTCTTTTTTATACTTGTCAATGCATATACACTTAAATTTATGAAAACAATTGAAAAGGGATATTTGCCTCGTGAACATTCCTTTTTACAGAAAGGTTTGTCCCTTGGTTGAGGGATTCCATTTGTACCGGTCACATTCCGGTAATAGATATTTCCTGGTGTCTATAAATAATGTCGAGTTGCCAACAAATATTTCTTCATTTAAATTCTGAATATTGGCATGTGTGCAGTTAACTTCTGATGATGAATAATTACTGATTCAATAGGTTTCAACATGGACTTCATATTACTTGGTTTCATAGCGCGGTAAGAAGTCGCAGTTGCCTGACGGCCCCTCTCTCGGGGCCCCTTTGGATCTCGTTCAGGCCACCTGTGTTTACTGCCTCGTTTCAAAACTGTCAGACGCTATTTTTAACAGGGCTTTCCCGGACAATTCAAGTGATCAAACTGGACATTTGGAACGGACTATGAATATGGGGATAGCAAGGTAACATAAATGGAAGTGCATACAACACATACATTCATTAAAAAATATGGCTCTTCACGTGATGTCCCTTTAAGATTTAAATTGTAAAAACTATCAATAACAGACAAAAAATTTCTCCTAAAACAGGTCTTAGATTAAACATCACTTTCATGCTAACCAAAATACTCAGTTACAATTCCGCATAGGTAGGTTCAACATTATTTTTTTTCGCAAACTTCGCATGTGTTGGAGGTTTTGTTCGAGGTTTAGTTGGAGTAGATTACAGACTAACCAAATTGAAATCTCGAACCAAATACAAATTTTATATTAAGAAAAATATGCAGCTTTGCACTGTTCACTTCAAAATGACAAATACTAATTTAAGTGATTTTTTTTATATATATATATACAAATTTATACATTGTACACAAATCCATGGCCAGGCCAGGATACTGTGGTCACATCATATGGAAAGATTTTTAATTTTAAGTTTAATAAAAAAAAACATGAATGTCTAGAAAATGGTACGATGAACAAAACGACATATCAGGTTACCGTGTATTCCTTGAAAGGTATATTTTGATTATTTTTTCTCTCAATCAAGTATCAAAGGGAAGTACTTTTGAAAATGAAAGGCCCATAATTCCACGCTTTCTTCAATGAAGTTGCATTTTGTGTTGAATATGGTACTTTGAGTCTCGGTGCATGTACTTAAGTGCAACATACATGTACTATGCACTATCACATTATACCTTGTTATTATTTAATATCATAGTTAGCATAACGTCTATGACATCATAAATACTCACTCTGTTATCGTAATGAACAACTGAAATCCTATCCAAACTTCAGCTTATATTTTTTTTCTAACAGCAGACACTAATTCTTTAATAGATAATAGTGACATAACATCCAAGATTTCAAAATGTCATTTATATGACATCACAGTCATCTGTTCCCACCCTGGTAATACAGATCTGTAGCAATGATCATAAGAAACTGTCCACTGATCCCATTTGTATACGCCAGTCAAATCTGACAGGAGCATTATGGTATGGCGTCGTCCCACCGTCCGGCGGGCGTAGGGTTTGTTTGTCCGGCAATCTCCTCCTACATTTATGGACCGATCTCTTTGAAACTTGGTATACATTATAATCATGAGTTGTGTTTCCCTTAAAATAATTTTGATTTGAATATTTTTGCAAAAGTTATTGCCCTTTGTTTATTTCAGTATTTGTTTTTTGTCCGTCGATCTCCTCCTACATTTTTCGACTGATTTCTTTGAAACTTGGAAATCGTTATAGTCATGATACATAGTTATGTTTCTTCGAACAAAAATTTGATACGACTATTTTTGCCGAAGTAATTGCCCTTTGTTTATTAGCTCACCTGGTCCGAAGGACCATGGTGAGCTTATGCCATACCGCAGCGTGCGTCGTCCGTCCATCCGTCAACTTTTCTTTTAAAACGCTACTAGTCCTGAACGGCCAAGTAGATTTTGATTAAATTTGGTCTGGAGTATCCTTAGGCCAAACGTAATCAATTTTGTATAAATGGTGGGTCTGGCCCGCTGGGGGCTGAGGGGCGGGGCCCAATAGGGTAAATATAGCATTTTTTTTTTAAATCCTTCTTCTTCTGTAGGAATGGAAGGATTTGTACCATATTTTGTTAGAAGCATCCTTGGTGGAAGGGGACCCAATTTTGTATAAATGGTTGGTCTGGCCCCCTTGGGGCCTGAGGGGCGGGGCCCAATAGGGGGAATATAGCTAATATTAAAATCCTTCTTCTTCTGTAGGAATGAAAGGATTTGTTCCATATTTTGTCAGAAGCATCCTTGGGTGAAGGGGAACCAATTTTGTGTAAACCGTGGGTCTGGCCCCCAAGGGGCCTGAGGGGAGGGGCCCAATATGGGAAACATAGCAAATCCTTTAAAATCCTTCTTATTCTGTAGGAATGAAAGAATTTGGTCCATATTTGGTCTGAATCATTCATGGGTGAAGGGGAACCAACTTTGTATAAATGGTGGGTCTGGTCCCCCTGGGGGCTTAGGGGCGGGCCCAATAGGGGAAATATAGCAAATTCTTTAATATCCTTCTTCTTTTGTAGGAATGAAAGGATTTGTTTCATATTTAGTCTGAAGCATCCTTGGGTGAAGGGGAACCAATTTTGTATAAACCGTGAGTCTGGCCCCCAAGGGGCCTGAGGGGCAGGGCCCAATAGGAGAAACATAGCAAATTATCTTTAAAAACCTTCTTCTTCTGTAGGAATGAAAGGATTTGGTCCATATTTTGTGTGGAGCATCCTTGGGTGAAGGGGAACCAACTTTGTATAAATAGTGGGTCTGGCCCCCCTGGGGGCTGAGGGGCGGGCCCAATAGTGGAAATATAGCAAATTCTTTAATATCCTTCTTCTTCTGTAGGAATGAAAGGATTTGTTTTAGTCTGAAGCATCCTTGGGTGAAGGGGAACCAATTTTGAATAAACCGTGAGTCTGGGCCCCCAGGGGCCTGAGGGGCAGGGCCCAATAGAGGAAACATAGCAAATTATCCTTTAAAAACCTTCTTCTTCTGTAGGAATGAAAGGACTTGGTCCATATTTTGTGTGGCGCATCCTTGGGTAAAGAGGAACCAATTTTGTATAAACGGTGGGTGTGGCCCCCCTGGGACCTGAGTGGCGGGGCCCAAGAGGAGAAATAGAAGTAAAACCTCTATAATCCTTCTTCTACCATATGGATTAAGGGATGTTATCCTAATTTAGCTTGAAGCATCCTTGTGCAAAAGTGACTCAATTTCGTATATAGTGTGAAGGGGAACCACTTTTGTATAAACAGTGTGTCTAACCCCCCTGGAGGTAGAGAGGCAGGGCCCAATAGGGGAAATAGAGGTAAAACCTTTAAAATCCTTCTTTTACCATAGGGATTAAGGGATTTTATACTTATTTAGTCTGGAGCATCCTTGCGCCAAGGGGACTCAATTTTGTATAAACAGTGGGTGTTGTCTCCCAGGGGGCAGAAGGGCGGGGCCCAATAGGAGAAATAAAGGTAAAACCTTTAAAATCCTTCTTCGACCATCGGGATTAAGGGATTTTATCCTTATTTAGTCTGGAGTATCCTTGGGTCAATTTTGTATAATTGGGGGGTATGACCCCCTAGGGACTCTGTTTGAAGTTTGTTCTTGCTATATCTCAAGTACTGGATGGATCTTTCTGAAATTTCATATGTACTTACAGCACCTACCACGGAGTGCTATAACTTTACTTCATACCAATTATTTTAAACAAAAGTCACGTAACTGTAATTACATGGATTATGCATCCTATACAATTCCATCTTTGCATGATAACCGTACATTAATATGTATCCAAATATATCATAAACGGATGTGCACAGCACTGTACCTATTCGCATAGTACGTCTGTACATTGTAAACCGTATTGTGATAGTGCGAAATTATACTTACAAATGTATCATGTACATGTTAACCGTACTGTGACAGTGCGAAATTATACTTACAAATGTATCATGTACCAAGTGTACATGACATTGCATTTCTAATTTAAAGCTGTTGTCATCCGTCCCTCCGTTTTAACATAATCAGTGTTATCACGTTTTTACGTCTGTACATTGTTAACCATACTGTAACAGTGCGTAATGATACTTTAAAATGTATTATGTAAAAGTGTACGTCACACCATATTAATTTTATAATTCAAATCTCCGGTCGTCCGACCGCCCTTAAACAACAAATTCCATTTCATTTACTGAAGAAGTGCATGACCCATCTGTCTCAAATTTTACATAAAGGTACCCCTTGGTGATTATCTGTGCATGTCTTTTTGATACTGGTCAGAAAAACCAGATGGTCGTCAATCACCTATCTTAGAATTGGAGAGGTCAAAACGTGTTTTGCTTTTTCCGAAAAGCATGTTACAGAGCTTTCTCCAATTTTATATGATATTTTCCTTGATCCCCTATTATGCATTATTTATATTGGAACTGAAAGGACAAAAGGCCGCCAATGCAGTCATCCTTGATTTTGAGAGATAGAGTTCTTAATTGCTATTTCTGGAAACGTACTTGACAGATCCTTCTCAACTTATACGTGTATGATCCCTTTGGTGCTGAGTTGCGTGCGTTTCATTATGAGAGTGATATATCAAGATGACCGCCTTGAAGCCATCTTTGATTTTGAGTTTAAAATTTGTTATTGCTATTTCTCAAGAAGTACTTTCTTCAATTTTATATGAAGGCTTTTCATAGTCCGAAGACGTGCATGTTCTACTTATTATTTTAAGACTTACCGAAAAACAGAATAACCGTCAGGAAGTCAGCTTTTAGCTTTTAGCATTTTTAACACTATTTCTCAAAAGTTACTTGACAGATCTTTCTGAAATTTCATATGGAACTTTGCCTTGGTCTATCTAACACTATTTAAGAAGTTACTAAAGAACAATGATTTCATTTTGAAAGGACACTGCCAAGTCCAGCGTCATAGAAATTTTGATATTAAATAACCACAAGATATATTTACTGTTTTGGATCAATCAGATAAGAGAAAAGAAGAAGAATTAATGGCACAAATCAAAGTAACATCGAATTAATGAAGATCTTACGATTGGGCGTTCCAAGATTCCTGTGATGTCTTTTGTTATATATATAAGCATGTACCACATCATATACACGTGTACTTACATTGTATCCATACGCCATCATTCGTACAAATGTATGAGGTACAGTTTAAATATCTAACACGGTAAACTATATCGTGGCTATCAGCAAAGAAGCAAAACAGTATTCTTAATAGTTATTCAAAATCGGCATCCTTTTGAGTAGTTATTTTATCAGGAAGTTATTCCCACATAATTCAAAGGGGTATATATTATTCAAATGTCTAGTTCACGACAAGTTACTGATGAGAAGACAGTTCAATTTAACATCGCAGGGAGGGGAATTTATTCTAAGAATAATATATCTTTTTGGACCCGATTTCTGATCGTTTGTAAAGTCTTTAAAGAAGAAGTAATCCATGATATGCTGATTAAAACCACCGCTATTCAAAAACCAATGAAAGTAATATATGTAAAGCTAATCTCGATTTCTTTATTAGAACCTAGAGATGTTTCTTATATTTAGGCATTTTGGCGTATTATAAACATACGTATAATGCATCAATGCTCAAACTACGTTTGCTAAAACTATGATGAACATGGGTAGAGCAGGCCCAAAACCAACGTTATTGAAACCAATAAAATGTTCATCTCTTAAAAATTGTTAAAATGTCAACAGATCTATTGTGCAATAGCAAGTTGAGTACGTCAAGGTCACTTTCAGTTAATGATGCCGAGAAGAAATGTGTAGGCCATGACTTTGTTTGCTTGTCTTTGCTGAATGTATCCTGACACGGATTTCTCTTAACAGCTTGTATTAACGATCCATTCTCATATGTATATGCATGTCTGTAAAAAGTTACTTTCGTTTACGTAGGATCATTCCCTTAAGGGGAAACAACATTTTTAAAAAATATGATTGATGAAAAATGCATGCATGTACATACACTGTTTTCGATACCAATCAGGTCCTATTTAAGAACGAATCAACATATCTGCGTTTATCATTGTGAAAATATAACGAGAGTGAGGAAATGTCAGAGAAAATATTTAACAAAGGCAGATTGAGCCTTAGGCAACACGAATTTAAAAAAATAGTTTTTCGGGAATTACCGCTCTTAAAAATAGAAGTCGAGAAAAAAATAGAAAATATATATTTTTAACGCTCCTCCAAAACAATATCCAAATTCCGGAATTTTCCGTCTGTTTTTTAATTTTACACATCGCTTATTTGGGTCGCTTGAATGGCAATTGCAAGGGAGTGAAGCATTTTGATGATGCAGCTGAAAACCTAGACAGAGAGAAACGTGCCGGTCTATTTTCAAACGAATTGTTTCATTTAATAGGATTTAATATGATATTAGTGGACGCAGGCATTGCTGCATCTATATCAACATCAATATAATTTGAATAACAATGTGGTAAACCTTAAACAAGCCTATACATAAGACGCTGTATGATCGTACTTTAACTCAAGATTTTTACAGAATATTCGTCCAAGTCTCACATCGACTCTAGATCTAGGTCCAACGTACCCCTTGTTTCATATAGACTTAGTGTTGCTTTCTTGTTCCTGTGTTTTGATAAACTCTTTGGAATACATTTTTATGAACTTCATTGAAATAGACTTGTAAACACGTTCTGACTTTGTATATGTAATTGATTCAATTTGACACTGCCATATTTAAAATAATTCCTAATGAAACCAACCTATTGAGGTCTGGTGTTTAGTCTCTAAAGCATAACCATATATTTCGTGAAACTTTAGTTTGAGACATAACGTTTTTGATATTATTATGTTCGAGTACATAATTATATCAACGCAAACAGACAAAATCGACCGGCAAAGACGTGGTATTTAATATGTGTATGTATGTGTTAATACAGAGGAATCAGATTACTAAGTGGATATATATAGTTCAGAAATGGGATGATTTTTGACAGCATCGAAGTCTTTTGTATTTTATATTTGTTAAATACAGCAAGACAATACCAAAGTATAAAAAGGAAACGCGATAAAACCCGGTTTTATTCTATTCTCCTTGCACCTTTTAGGGGTCTCAACAATATAAGTATCGACATCCTAGTGTCTATAAATTGTAGACCAGGAACAGATGAACTCACGTTGGCCTTTGGAAAATAGCAATACCCACATTTCTTTCTAAAGTATGTTTCAGCGAAAGTTACTCAAAGTCGTCCATGGCTTTTTGCACACTTATAAGATGTTCATAAACCTATCTAGTTAACAATTACATAACACTAATAATGCAACAGAAGAGTAAAAAAAGGAAGGAACAAAACACATACTTTAGCAAAGGACTCATTAAACAGACAATTTCATTTCAGTAATAATTACCATAACTTTAGTATGCATCTTTGTAGCCCAAAAACAAAAGATGCAAATATCCCGACCTTCCTACCGTGACGTTACCCATCTCTCGACAACGGAGTCACGGAGTGATCTCCGTTCCTCTCCCTTTTATGGCGCCTGCTGCCTGCTGACGGCCCGGAGCTAGTTTGGTTTGAGTGTGAACTCAATTTATTGCGCAGTTTGTGTGCTTTATACCCATCTGCCCTTGTTACTACAATTATTTATTGTTGAAAATTATTTCTGTGCCTTTTACGGCCGGTTATTTTACTCCACGTGTGCCGGTGGTGTTCCACGCGGTCCGCCATTATTGGGTGAAAATTTCCGACCTCTGTTGATTTCTTTATATTATATATTTTTTTAATTTTATCCGTTTCGGATTTATATTACGGGTGAAATTCTTTCTACGTTAGCTACTTTGTACTATCGTATTTTATAAAAAAAAAGATCCCGTGTTTGTCTGCTTTGGAGGGTATGTCTCGGTCGGGACAGCGACGGGGGACAGCTCATGGGTGTTCCCATTTCTTCGTGGAACGGGACCCTCATGATGCTTGTCCCCAGTGTCGTCCTTGCAGTGAGGTTTCGCCTTGTGAACTTTGTTCACAGACTGAATCTCAGGACAAAGCCTTCATTGTTCCCAAGCGACCCTTAGCTTGTCGTAAGAGAGATTCGTCTGCCTTTTCCGGTAAGCGAGGAGGGTAGAGAGGTAGGGGTCGTGCCACCAGCTCTCTGGGATCTGGTGGTACTGTCTCTGGGGTGGCACTTCCTGTTCAGGTACTCCCTGGAGTAGAGGAGGGGCAGCCCGACCCTGGCTGGGCACAGTGTCAGTGATCCCGGCATTCCATGTGGTGTTGTCGTTGTGGACAGTCTTGGAGCCGGGCCTGTTCTTTCGGGTTCAGGTCTTTGTGTGACGACAGACTTTCTTTCGGGATTGTCTGTGTCTACCGGGATAGGCTCACTAATCCCGGCATCAATACTGTTCAAGCTTACCCTCCCGGTCAGTTACCCGGACCCGGCCTATTAGGTGCGGCCCGGAGTTTCATTTGGCCGGGTTTGCTGGACAGGGGGCCGGTTTCCGGCCACCGTTTTTCCCTGGCGTAGAGTATACGGGTGCCTGCGGGCAACCATCCTTGGGCCGCCCTAACCAGCCTGCGGATGGTTATGGATTGCGGCAGCATCCCGGCAGCTACGGGCTTAGCTCGTACATGTCCGGGTTTCCACCTGGAAGGAATGGCGGTCCACCTTCGCCCCAGTCTCAGGCAGGCCAGTTTGGCCAGTTCAAGTGTAGGGTTTTGGCTACTAAGCCAAACATACAGCCACTGTCGTTAGGCGCACTGTACCTAAACGCCGTTATGGGGAGTCTTCTGCCGAGTTGGCCCCGCTGGCTGGCTCATTTCCTCCGCCCGAGGCTTTTGGTCTGGATGGTGTGGAGGCGATTGACGTTGAGGGCGCGGGTGTGGCAGAGGACGATGATGTTGTTCATCTTTTACCTGGTTGCTCGGATATAGACGCTGGTCTTTCCGAGCCGTCTGATGACAGTCCTCATGAGGGCTTGCCCTCTGAGGATGATGTCCAGGATGAGGGTGACCCTGAGGCTGCTGAGGTTGAGGCCCAGTATGTGTTGTCCGGTATGCGGGGCCTTATGACCGACGTTTCCCGGATTCTCGGGGAGGCGGTATGCCCACCACCTTCGGCGTCATCTGTCCCAGAGTCCACCACCCTTTTGGGTTCTTTGGTTGCTCCTCGGGTGTCCGCTCAGCCGGACCGCTCTCTGCCAGAAGGCACTATCGCTCTGGCCGCCTCTCAGTCTCGGGTTTTAGAGAAGAATTCTTTTTCAACCCGTAATCCTGTTTTTGTTTTTTTTATAATATTTTTTCTTTAAAAAATCAAATTGACTAAAATTCAACTGTAAAGCCATCCAAACCCGGAGATTTAGAGTTCTTCATTTTAAAGAGAGCTTTTGCACATTCTGATTCAGTGACTTTACTTTCACAAAGACCTTTTTCTTCGTCTGAAAGTTTACTAATAAATGGATTATCATTACAAAAAAGGTATTCTTTTGATCATCATTTATATTTGGATTAGTGGAGTTATAGAGGCTTTTGTAAAACAATCTCTGTTCTTCTAAGATGTTTTTAATATTAGTAATTTCGGAACCATCATTGCGAACTAATTTTGGAATCAGTTTTTCGGTATAATTTCTTTTTTTAAATGACAAAAATATTTTGTGCTCTTTTCCCCTTCCATATTCCACCTAGCCTTTGCTCTGATCATTAGTCCCCGTATTCTTTCTTCCCTGAAATTATACAGTTCCAATTCTTTTGCTTCCAAAATATTTAAGGTTTCTTGATTTTCAAAAATCAACGGGTCGGTTTGTAATTTCAAAATTCTGATTCCAATTTCAAAAGTGTTTCTTTCTTTGTCTTATTTTTCCAACTTGCATATTCTATAGTTGTTTCCCTTATAGTCAATTTGGTAACTTCCCACAGGAGTTTATAAAATTGTTATCTATTATTTCACCGATTGCATAATCATTAAGAACTTGGTTTATTACACTTTTAACATGTTCAATATAATTTCTATCATGCATCAATGCATTGCTGAATTTCCACGTTTCTCGTCCCTTTTCATGGTTATATAGTTTTAACTTAGCAATAATTGGTGCATAATCTGATTTATATTTAATACCTATATCTGAAAAAGTGGCAAGAGGCTGAAGATCAGATGAGATAAGGAAGTAATCTAAACGGTTACATTTTCCACCTGGACATAACCAACTATACCTCTTTACCTCTGGATGATGATTTCTCCAAATATCAAGAAAATCTAATTCTTCCATAATGTCAAGTATAGCTGTCCTTGCATTTTTATTGTTTTCTCTAGAATATTTATGTGTATCTTTTTCAAAAGACATAACAGCATTGAAGTCTCCAGTAATAATAACCGAGTCGCTATCAAAGAAGTCAATATTTCTTTTCAGACGGTAAAAAAAAAATTAAGGAGAGTCAGTATTCGGACCATATATACATGCAAGTGTTAATTTTTTGATTCTGAATTGTAATGTCAAGAATAATGAAATTGCCAAACTCATCCGTTAAGTCTCGATGAATGGTATATTCAAAACTGTTGTTAAATAATATAACAATACCACTACTATTTCCAGTATGAGAGCACAATTGACAGTCTAAACCCCATTCATGTTTCCATTGTCGTTCCATAATTCTGTAATCCTGGGTTTGCTGGGTTGCAGGTCAATGTTGGTGATTTGTCAGAGGTGCACGCCACTGACTATGCCACACATAATGGTCTGCTTGCCCCTCAACCAGCTAAGCTGGAATTGAGGGAACTTGCAGCCTGTCCCGGTAAATCGGTGGACCAGGTGGTGTTCGGCTACAAAGAACACCACAAGATGGAGATACTGCTGCGTCTCTCCATCCAAATTCTGTCTTTTATAGACTACCTGACGGTTTTTCTATATAGGGTATCCGACTTGCCTGAGGGTTGGATTACCGAGACAGAGCAGGCCGACATCCAGGACAGAGTGACATCTGCCCTGAACGGGGCTAGGCGGTTTCCAGTTTTGAAAAACCGCCCAGTCGATGAACCTTAGCGCTCCCACTTGTTGACTGCCCCCTTCTCAGGGTCCACTCTTTTGGGAGGGGCTCCTTCTGTTCAGAAGGATTTGAAGGAGGACTAAGTCGCCTCTGAACTTCTAGTGAGGAGGATTCAGGCTGATCAGAACTTCCTGTGGGGGGGGGGTCGTCTTTCTGCTTTCCTTCCAGAGTGGAAGGAAATTAGGCAAGACGCATGGGCCTTGTCTATGGTCAAGTAGGGGTTAGGCATTCCGCTAGTGCGGGATCAGCGCTTAGAGTCGGAGCCAATCTTTTTTTCCTCCTCCGGGGGATTCGGAAAAGGCTCTGGCGCTTCAGGAGGAAGTAAGAGCCATGCTTACCAAAGGCGCGGTCGAGGAGGTTCCTATGTCGGTATGTACTCCCGGATTCTACTCCAGAATGTTTCTAGTTCGGAAGAAGTCCGGGCGTGGAGTCCCATTATAGATCTAAGTGCCTTCAACAGGCACGTATATTCTCCTCACTACAAGATGGAGACTCCTCGGGGTATTATCGCCTCTGTGAGAGAGGGAATGTGGGCGGCTTCAGTAGATTTGAAGTCTACTTCCACGCCTTCTTCCACATCCCCATCAAGAAGTTGGCAAGGAAGTACCTCCGTTTTACGTGCAACGTGAATGTCTTCCAGTTCCGGGCCATGCCGTTCGGGCTCACGACTGCACCTTTGGTTTTTACCAAGCTGCTGCAGGTGGTCGTGGGATTCCTGCACTCTCGAAGATGGATGTTCATATCTATTTCGACCATTCCCTCATGTTCTTCCTAGTGAGAGAGTCGCTTGTGCAGGACAACCGGTTGGTTCTGAAAGTCTTACTCAAGGTCGGCTTCATTCCTTCCAGAGAAAAGTCGGAGGTCTCCCCATCTGAGGATTTTGTTTTCCTGGGGATCCGTTTCAATACGGTTCAGGGCATCGCCCTTCCACCGAAGGAGAAGTTTGAGAAGGCCATGGCTTTCGCTCTGACCTTCATCGGCCGGTCTCGAGTCCGATACGTTGGTTTCTCAACGCCCTTGGCAGATGTTGTCCCCTTAGGGAGACTACACATCAGGCCTCTCCAGATGTTTCTCCTTGCCAACTGGGTCCCTTCCTCAAGGGATAGGGAAGCCTAGCTCCCTCTGAACCAGTCGGTCAAGGAGTTTGCACGTTGGTGGACTCATCAGGACAATGTTATCCGTAGGGTTCCTTTGTCCAAGCCGGCTCCCACTATGACCCTGTACACATAACAGGGTTGGGAGCTTACCCCGACGGACATTCACGGTCGTGGGAGTGGTCTGGGGAACAGCTCTCGGAGCACATCAATGTGCTCGAAATGAGGGCTGGTTTGTTGGCTCTGCAGACTCTTCGGGTGATCTTGCATTCCAAGGTGGTGTGTGTGGCTACGGACAACTCTTCAGTTGTCGCGTATCTGGAGAGACAGGGGGAACCAGGTCTCACACTCTGTGTGCCCTCGCTACCGCATTCTTCTTCTTTGCCATGAAATGCAGTTGACAATTTGTGTCAAGCATCTTCCAGGCAGGTTGAATGTTCTGGCGGATATTCTTTCCAGGCGCAGCCAGCCGGTTTTGACGGAGTGGCAACTCAATGTTCAAGGGACTTTGTCAGGTGTGGGACAGGCCTCACATAGACCTGTTCACCACTTCACTGAACAATAAGTTGCCAACGTTGCATATGCATATGCATTTCTGCCCTTCAACTTGGTGGGCAGGGTGCTACAGAAGTTTCGGGTGCATCAGTGTTCCCTCCTGATAGCGCCCCTGTGGCCAAGACAGTCTTGGTTTCCGGAGATTTTGTCGCTTCTGGTGGAAAAGCCCCTGGTTCTCCATCTCAGAGCGAACCTCCTTCGCCAGCCTCGTCCAGGACGATGCACTTTCGTCCGGAGATCCTCCAAACTCACGCGTGCAAGCTATCTCGGGCGGCCTCGCTCAGGCGGGCTTTTCTAGGGACGTGTCAGATCGCATCGCTCGATCAATTAGGTCTTCTTCATCTGCCGTCTACCAGTCACGATGGAAGATCTACTATGATTGGTGTGTCGGAGGGAAGGTCCAGGTGATTGCGGACTTCCTTCTTTGGCTGTTTACGGACCTATCATCAAGTAGGGTTATGACCACTCAGATGATCAGGTTCGGGCGTTATGTAAGGTGAGAGCTCATGAGGTCAGGGCCCTTGCTGCGTCATGAGCTCTCCTCAATGGGTTCCGCTTTCAGGAGGTCATGTCCGCTTTCTGGCGCGGACAGACTACCTTCACGGATTTTACTCCGGTCCTTGGCTTCTCATTCTGATGGATTGTATTCCCTTGGACCGGTGGTGGTTGCACAGGCTGTGGCTGTTCCTCCACAGTAATTCAGTGATTTTTATATAGTATGCTATCAGGCACCACGATGGTACACCTGCTCGTTTCACGGGGAGATTTTCCATTTTTTAATTAATTTCGGGGCTTTATTAGGGGGGTTCCTTGAACCTTTTCTCACCTTGAGCATGCCTCGAGTTTGTTCCGTCAGCCTGGTCCGCCTGGATTCGAAGCCTCCACTACGGTAAGACGAATTCGCATACTTAAGTTATGGTAATTATTACTGAAATGAAATTGAGGTTTTTGAAGTAAAACCAATTTTCATGATATGTAATACTTACCATAACTTTATGGAGTCCCACCCTGTATTCCTCCCCTTGCCTCCTCATCCCGGCTGCCTGTAGGCTCCATAAAAGGGGTTTGAGGAAGGGAGATCACTCCGTGACTCCGTTGTCGAGAGATGGGTTACTTCACGGTATGGAGGTCGGATAATTTTAATCTTTTGTTTTTTGGCTACAAAGATGGGTGTAGGTATTGTCTATGAATACTTAAGTTATGGTAAGTATTACATCATGAAAATTGGTTTTACTTCAAAAACCTCAAAAGAACTTATATAATGTATCTAAGGTTGTATAGTTCACATGTTTGTAATAAAAAAGGACATAACACGCATAGTGAACCAAGGAGGTACCCTAACCATAACCCGGTGCAAATACAAAGTCAATTAAAACAGCAGATACCTACTTTTTCCGTTGACAACATACATACAATAAGTTATGTGTTCTCTTTTCTTATTTACTTTTTATCCCCGCTTTCAACGAAACGGGGGATATTAATTTGGGTTTGTCTGTCTGTCTGTCTGCCTGTCTTTCACGCTTCGTTTCCGTGCAATAACTACAACAAATTTAAACCGATTTTCTTCAAACTTGGTTCGATTTTGATGAAATTTGTGTATAGGGATATTAGGGGACTGCGAATTCAACCGCATCGGTTTCGTTGCAAAAGCTACCACATGGAGGCTTCTGATTGGTTGAAATTAATATATTGTTCGATTTTGATTAAATTTGGTATCTTGGGGTATAAGGGGACTGCGAATTTAACCGCATATGTTTCGTTGCTATAGCAACCAAATGAAGGCGCTTCTGATTGGTCGAAATTTAGATATTTTTCGATTTTTATGAAACATGGTATATATGGGTATAAGGGGACTGCGAATAAAATCGCATAAGTGACGTTACCATAGCAACCACACGGATGCTTATGATTGGTCGCAATTTAGATATTGTTTGATTTCGATGAAAATTGGTATATAGGAGTAATAGGGGACTGCAAATTCAATCGCATACGTGTTGTTGCCATAGCAACTACACGGATGATTCTGATTGGTTGCAATTAAGAAATTGCTCAATTTCACTCAAATGTAGTATGTACATTGTAGGTGTACTATGGCAATGTGATCCTTTTCTGATACATCTTTTTCAACCAAATTCATTATGCACATCCAACTCATGTTAAGTTTGCCAACCGATGTGATTTGTGCATATTTACGGATAATCGATGAGGTATAGGGGTTTCTTTTTCTTCAAGTTTCAAGCTATACATTATGTCTCAACAGTACGATACAAAAGTGTTTAAACATAACCTCAATAATGTTAACCTGCAATATGTCCTGCAAGCGGCGGATATACATTTCACGAATTGCTTGTACCTTTTTATTACGCTAAATTTGTTTTTGCAACTATTACGGAGCAAGTTATTACAACTTACATGTTTCATTCTTGTTAGCCGGGAAGGTAGCGCGCAGGGGGTGTTAACGTTGGAGCACACCGAACTAAGCGGAGAATATCAAAGTGGTTGGGCAGCTGTCAGACATACCTTTTCACATCCAATCGGGGGATCGGAACCCGTTCGTCTTTGCGAAAGGAAAGTGTGCTATTCACTGAGCCACTCTACTTCGTGATTTTTTCCTACCTGCGTGCATATTCTTTTTGTTTTACAATCTCATATGTATGTTATTTATATTTTTCAGTATACCATCAGTAGAGTAACTATAGTATTCACATTTTTACAATGCTTTATTTATTAACCACGCAAATTTTGACTTTATATATGTAGGGTTTCATTCGACTCAATATATGTGCTATTTTTATTATTAAATGCATTCTTGCCACTAGGTGCATTTCGGTATAAACTTTTTATTGACCTCCTATTACATATCTGTTTTCTTGTTTATCTACACTCTCTCTGGGTTTTTTTTAATTGTTTATATCATCATTGCGTGAACTATGAATTTGTATTTTTGTACTACATACTGAATAGGAATTGCATTTTTAAATGTTTAATACATTTCTGGCCGCTTACGAGCACGATGTCCCTTGTTTTAATACATCTTTGAATACGTCATGGGTGTGTTTTCTTGTTCACTATTGTTTTATGGTTAAGTAAACGAGATTTGTTAATTCTTGTATATCTAGCTTTTGTATCGCTTCGAAGGTCACTTTCCTGCTTTAAACAGAACTGGCTTCAAACTTTTTGGTTCGCCTTTAGCGCGCTTCGACCTTACTAAAATGCCAATCACCATATTTCACCCGAATCTCATTGTACATTATACTGACAATTGGTAAACCACTTGCTGTGAGTACTTAATATGCTGAATGTGAAGCAGGAGAAGGATTGTGTGCTTTGTTACAGGTTCTGTGATTGGCTAATATTAGTACATGTGACCAAAACACGGCTGCTAATATTAGGATGAACCAGTTGTGTCGATCGGACTACTTTCAGTAAGCAATTTAATTGTCGTTCGAGTTATCTCCCGTCGCTTTAACTAAACTCGGCGTGAAAACAATTTACTGTTTATCATTGTATTTTGTCTTATTGTTTATCTTAGATATTAAAAGATTTAAAAATGAAAGATTTTAAACTAAAGTTGACAATATTAACAACATGTTCTGTCGTCTGACGAACCGACGATATCAATCTGACAAAGCTTAAACTGACAATAATTCGACGTCACATATGGGTCCGCTCAGTGATCAAAATAGTGACGATATAAAGAATTAATCTGTATGTTTCCAATATGAGAATGTTTCAACTGAGGTGAATTGACTTACACACATACCGTATTATCCATGATTTTCCACAAACATAACGAACGCGTTATGAAAACACTAGGCCTAACACGCCGCACATAGCAAGGCCGAGACTACAAACAACCGAACCCCGAGAAGAGCGGGGTTGGAATTACGACACATAATGTCACTCTCATGCATACATTTATATATATTATCCATGAATGATCCATGACACAAAAAACGTGACGAGTCTAGCTACTGCATTTTCTGTCATTATAAACACCGCTTTCCATAAACCGGGTGTCAACACCGGCCTTTCCGTAATCATCATTCGAATTCAACGTTCACTGTTGTAAGCTTTCTCTATGTAGAATCACCTAAGTAAAGTTATAGCTCGTTGGCAAATTAAACCATTGTTTCTTCAATGTTTTTTATCAACAAGGTTGCTCAAGCCGGATAAAGCGACCGTGGGAAAATTTTCACGTGAATTAGTTTTGGTATCACCGAAATGACATTGCGATGTTACGTCATATTACTATACTTAATTTATGAATGCATGAAAAAAGTTCGTAATTTTAAACGATGTTGAATCTGGATTTGTCCAGTGTTCACGACATATGAACGGGTACAAACTTATTTACACACTTCACATGAACGGCCTTCGCTTCGTTACGTTCAAACTTGCATGAACATTGGAAAAATGCAGATTCAATCCCTATATGAATATGAATGTATGTAAATATTCTGTGAAAGTTGCACATGCATCTTAAATAATGAACATATTCGCCATTTCGAGTGATTTTTTGTTTGATTATTGTTAGGTTATCCTGAAAATCGACTGTATAAGCCGCGGTAATAAAGTTGAGGTTGTCATGATAATCTTGTTGAGTTATGGTGATTGTAAGTCAAATTTTCACGATAAGTCGACGGGGCACTCATATAAAAAGTAGATAATTTTGACTTTATCATTTCGAATTGAATTGATGGCACAGACATGTCAAAATTACTGGTTGTGTATGGTTTTCGTTTTTAGGACATTTTTTGTCTTTCAGGTGACATCTGCCTTTCCATATTAGAGACAAGAATAATAGAAGCGAGAGATGGCGTCGGACTCAAACAAAGATAACGGTAAGTAGCGCGAATGTCATTGTTAGCGTTAGTATAGTAGAATGAAACCTATCGGCACTTACCAATGCCCTGATTATAAAGTGTATTCGTATTACTGATAACAACTGATGCTATAGACAATTGCCGGAATTGGCCGTCAACAGGTAAGGTATCTAACATAACATTCCATGTACTTTGGAAATTTTATGTGACACATTATCATAAAAAGTATTTTTCAATTTAGCAACTATGAACAGAAAACAGTCCGACAATTTGAACCTAGAGTATGTAGGAATGGTGAGGAACAAACGTGAAAAAGGCGATAACATGGTTTGCATACGATTAGGTAGCATTTAAGGTCCCAGGTAGAAAAAGGAGAGGCTAGTAGTGTTTGGAAATGAGAACCAGATGATTTTTTGTTTATAATAAGGATAGTACTTTAGTGAGGAATCAATGGTTAATGCCGATACTTTTGAGTGATGATTTGGATACAACCGTAACTAATTTAGGGAGGAGTATACTATAACGCAAATGCAAAATCGTTAACCATTGTTATTTTAAATACGATATTTCATTTCTATCATGCAGACAGTTGATAACTTTAAAAAAGGCTTTCATCAAACATGCATTGTAGCAATTTATGTCGACGGCTTCCGGAGGCTTATCTTTTATATTTTTTTACGCGAGTGTTTTTTTTTTATTTAAGCATTAAACTGCTTTTAGATGCCATTCATAGACAATATGAATGTCCACTGCATTACAGGAAAATGACATGAACCGCAATGAATGGTATCTTAAACCAATTTAAAACTTATATATGCGTATCTGTCGTTAAAAAGTAATTACGATATGAAATATTCGAATATCCCGCCAATATCCTCTGGAATGTTGACATGTATGAATTTAAAGCACAATTATAACATTTTCACTACTGCTCATTAATATCGCACGTTAATTACGTCACACCGCGGAGGCATGTTTGTGAAATTCACAAATCCGTAATTCATTCGCGGTTGGAAAGCATGTCGCCATCCAGTAATTTGTTGAAATTGAACTAACAATTGTTGAATGTTAAGCTTGCAAAGAGTGGAACTTATATTTCTAGTTGACTGCATTATGAATGCATGAACAACATACTTTTCTTCATTCGTTGTACTGGAGCCGTGTGATACTGAAAGCGACATTTCAGACAAAGCAGGAGTGGGGATAAATCTACGGGACACGATCCCGAGGGTCTACAAATGACGGACAACGAGTTAATGAGTGCTTCCTTTCGTGTCGACGACACTGACTGGTTAAATTTCACACATAAATGTTATTTCAATGAAAGGAGGAGTTGCATGGCGGCTCACGACCGATTCAATTCTGTTTAGCATAAATGAATTAACTGGTATGTAATACACATCAAAACAGTCTTTATTCTTCAAATAGAACCAAAATGTGACTGCAGCGCCCCCTACATTTATTTTCAGAACGCCCAGGACACCATTTGCCTTTCATGTATTATATAACGAAATACACACAACAAAACAAAGATCTTCCGTTGTTAAACGACTGTCATACGATAATAGAAAGAGTAGTGTACATCATTTTTCGATATTAATTCGACCAGAATTTAGTATGGGGCATTATGGGGAGATAAGAATAAGATTTTGTATACATTAGGAATGTGACTCGTGTATAATTACTTCAGTTGGACCTTAAAAAGGACTGATTCAGTCATAAAATATGCACCCATTCGTTTCCGAACCTTTTTCTCAGGTTGGTTAGTATGGATTTTAGAAGGTTTATGTAGCACAATCAGTTATCACCCTCATCAGAAAAATAACCAGTGAAACGTACATGTATACACACACAAATGTGCAAACATATGCACGAGTTGATCATTACAATCGCCGTCCATTAGGCAACGCTATACGTGTGTGAACACTTGTTGCGCAGTAAGATTAATCAAACCGACAAATTGATTGACCTACACTTTGTTTGATGCCTGGTGATAGATGTGCGAGAGTATATTGGCCTTCTGAACTCGATTCAGAACTGGCCCAATTGTGCGTATCCAGCTTTCTTCCCTTCTCTGCCACAAACAAAACAGATTGCTCTTGCTGTACATCCCAGCTAATAACTTGTACGGTATGGCCAGTTCGTAGGGACAAAATGCGTCTATTGGTGTTTCATGGATTACAATTTCATGGATTGATAATATATTTATAAATAGATGTTGATTATGCAGAGGAGGGGCTTGGTTAAATTAAATTTACCAATTTCGGTATTAAAAAAGCAACAAAACACCACATACGGGTGACTGTTATCTTGATGGTACAATGAGCTTAATGTATGCAATATAGGAATATCTACTTAGGCTTTCTTTTCACACACATCTTTAAAAATTGAATGTATTCGACCTCTTAAAAACATTAGGTCAATTAAAATCAAATCAGTTGCTGGTGTTTCAAATGATTTCGCAATCATGAGTCGTTTCTCAAGTCTATCTGATATCACAGAAGGTTGTCCTACCTAAGATTTCCTGACAATCATTCAGTTTCAATTGACCGTGACCGCACTTTTAAATTTAAACCAAAATCCATTCCTATTATTGTTTTCGTGTTGATCAAATAAATCACATTGACCTTCATTCAAGGTAAATAGGGTCAAATTTATACAGGTCTTCGCAGCAACCATTACATGTACACCTCAGGGTATGTTTTTTGAGCAGTAATAAAATTGGGTTAATAGTTACATTGTGTATTAATGTTATTTAAAAAATGCCATTGACCGTCTTTCAAGGTAACAAAGGTAAAATATTAAAAAATACTTCGTCTGAAGAACCATAAGTCTTGGGGTCATGATATTTAAATAATGTGAAGCTAGAATTCAAGTTTATCGATTTTTAAATTTTGAATACATGTATCCATTCACGGTAACAGATTTTGTGTCTGTGTAATTTTGAGTCTGTTGGCCTTACACGAACATATTTTTGTCACTTATTCCTTATATGTGTAATCTCGCTGTGAGTATAGCATTATAAACATTGCAGATCTCCAAAATAGAAACTATATATCTCATGTCACCTTAAGGGTATCGGGGCCTTCGGTTTACTAAACTCTGAAGGGATAATTAAGTGATAAAAATTGATGAGTCGGGTCATGCATTTATGCAGCAAAAATATATCGGATATGAAATTTATTATATAATATGAATGATTACTATACTTAACAAAAGTGTATCATGCAGTTATTGTGGGTTTTCATGCGATAAACATATGTAGTACATCGCATTTGTATACTGTAGAACACATTTTTAACTCTAATTCTGAGATAATCAAAACAAAAAGGATTTCACCAAGGATTTAAAAAATGAATCGATATTGATTAATTTTCAATGAAATGCACAAAAATGTGGCACTTCAGTCACATTCCATGTACATAAACATAAACTATTGTTTTTGAGTTTATTCCAATCAATTAATTAGAACAGTTTTGCTGATCGCTATGCAAAAACCTTTTTAGGATCAGATGGCAGAACTGATTCAGTATATTCAGTACTTTGATATTTAATAAAAACCAAAGGGGTCTAGCGGAAAAGAAGTTCCAAAAAACTGGCATATCCAGTGAATCATCAACACAAGTTTTATATGCTAGAAAGAAAATGTGAAGTTTTGAAATCTGATGGAACCCGCGTTTTATCTTGTTAATACTCTTACATAAACCCAAAAATCCAAAATTGAAAAGTTCATTTATTGGAGCGGATTTACATGGTAATGGTAGTTTGCCAAAAAATTATATAACATATGGCCAATTGATATATATTATTGTAAAGGTAATTGTTTATGTTACTTAAATATGCAAGCAAATTGCAATTATGTTTTTATTCTTACAACACCGACCCATTAAAGGCACATGTGAAGGAGAACAAGAGGCCCAGAGCGCCTGTATCGCTCACCTGGATAATAAAGAAACCATGGGAAACCATTCTCATTACATAAAATACCTCCAATGGTTCAGAAAAATAAGGATTTCAGGGCCCCACAGCTCTGCACCTAAAGGGGCCACACCCTCCATTCATACAAAAGTTTTCCCCTGTCCGAAGGATACTCCATGTCAAATGTGGATAACATCCTTCCAATAGTGCAGAAGGAAAAGGATTTTAATGAGTTTAACCTTAATTTCCCCTTTTGTGCCCTGCCGCTCTGCATCCAGAGGGGCCAAAGTGCAGAGGGGCCACACCTAATGTTTATACAAAATAAAGTCGCTTTTGCCAAAGAAAGCTCCAGGCCAAATTTTAATAAAAAAAACTCCAATGGTACAGAAGGAAAAGGATTTTAAAGTTTTAAACCTCAAATTTCTCTGTTGAGTGCAGCCCCTCTGTACCCAAAAGGGCCACACCCACCGTTTATACAAAACTAAGTCATCTTGCCCTAAGGCTGCTCTAGACCAAATTTAGTCAAAATATACTTGGCCGTTCAGGACTAGTAGTGTTTTAAAGGAAAAGTTGACGGACGGACGATGGACGCCGCGCCATGGCTTAAGCTCACCGGTCGTTCGGACCAGGTGAGCTAAACAATGACCTTTAGTGTAGGGGGCGCTGCTGTAAACCTTGCGGTCCATATGAAGTATGAAGCGTTATTTTAATACGTATTTTGTTCAAATAAATTTACACTAACACATCCAAAATTTATCGTGGGCCGATTTTCACCTTCTATTAAACACCTCCTTTCAATTATTGTTACCATGGATTCGTGTGTCTACAATACAACCTCTTGTCCAGAAATCCCAAACAAGAGTCAAACGTGCCGTCCGCATAGTTTGTTTACTTTAAATCACGTTCGTATTATTACCCACTTTCGGTTTAAAGTATTATGATGCAAAACGTTATTTAATTGGTTAATATAATGTAAATATAATTTGAATTTGATGTGGTAGTGTAGATCATATCTAGCAAACCCAAAAAGCCAATGCAGTTTTCAAATGAACACAAACGACGAAATGTTCATTTCAACATTCACTCACATCGGTATGACAACAATCACAAAGACGGCATACTTTTTTAATCTAACAACTTTTATGTACAATTTGTATATGATATACAATATATATCATATGTCAAAAACTAGTTGAAAAGGAATCAAGAATCATTGTCATTTTTTTCCATTTGTCAATATTTGTTGTTTCGATGACACTTGGCAATCCGGGTAGACAAAGAAAAAAAATAAAAGTTAAGTGTTGCATTAACACTGCTACTCAATCTAGAAATTGTACACCAGATAGATCAGTACAAACACTTACACTATCATTATTTGCAGGTCACACTATGTATTAACACATTTAAATCAGCTGATATTTATAGAATCAACACGCATTTAGAGTCGACCAAGTTGTTATATTAGTTAACCCGATTGTGGTAAAACACGTTTAGTTTGAACACGCTTATTGCGATTTCATGGATGTTTGCGAACTGATCTGATTATGATTACCCAGCTCATCTATCTCTTCTTCCATGTAAGTATATGATCATATTTCGAATTTCACGAAGCGAGTTGTTGTCTATTATGAAGCATATTAGCGGTCTTTTAAGGTGGAATTAATTGTTATTTTAGCACCATTTTAAATTAATGTGATACATAATGTCTATTCTTATTTATCAGGTGATGAAGATTTTCCTTCTCTTGATGATAGTTTTCCCTTTTCTCGTTTTCCAAAATCATCTGGTTAGACCGACAGACAGACATTCTTTTTTCCCTTTTGTTAATGTACATAAAAGAGGTTACATTGTCTTGTCGTTTTTAACAATTTCAACAGTTTACAGCATAAACACTACATATGCACTTACTACTACCTTTTCTTACTTCATTCTTCTCAAACAATGTTCAAGAGCTGCTCTGAAGAGGTATGTTCATTTCTGTGATCATACCAGAAAGTTTGTCGCTTATACATGTAGCAACCATCGTCCCATTCTCCATTGTCCAAAGTTATATCGTTCCTTCAACCAAGAATGAATGAACAATTTTCGTCTTGCCCTACCATATTGTATTGTACATATTTTTCAACGCTTTCAAAATTACTGATTTGTTCCAGCAAGATATCTCTATTTTTGAATAATGTGAGACATCGTATAATGAAATGTTTAACGGTTATGGTTATGACTAGATATAACAACAGACCGTAAGTAACAACTGCATTTCATTACAAATATTGATGTTTACCGCCTAACTTCTTCAAAAATTAAGTTCGCAGGAAATCCCGTAGTATTCAAGAATAAATACGTTTTTTTTCTACTATCGTTATATTTATCTTGCATTACGAAATATAATTAGGGTTATCCCCATTCTAATACTCTTTCGTCCAAAACATATGATCAGGTCGCAGGAGCTTAAAATAGATGCGGTGTATTCCATGAAGCGGACGGGTGAGTGACTTCAATACAAACCAACTCACTCACTAGCTATGCGTCCTCGAAAGTAATATAGTCCTTTGAAACAGACTAGAAATACGTATAATTTTCAGGCAATCAATAATTTAATTGTGCATAGGTATGTAACGTTTATTGGAAATAGTCTAGTACATTGACATTTTGCTTCATTTTGTTACATACTAAATATTTACAAGCGTGTCTTCTGAAGTGCTCACATGTGTAGCAGCTCGCACGCCTGCTGTAAACACTGTCTCATCGATGACACGAAGCTGAAGACTTTTCAGTTATGAGGCGGGTAGCTTCCAAAGTAGTTGTTGCCATAGACTGGGGGGTTACTTACACCAAATTGCCTGTTAATGCTGGCGGTTTGCTTTGGACTATGTTTGTGTGATAATAAGTGGACCGAACATAACACGAGACGGCTACATCAGACCTCGTAACTGGTTCTAAATTTAAGCATTGTCAACTGTGTTATTCGATGACGTGCCCAGTAACATAGTTGAATATGACCTCTACTGTTGGTCAGGACTGTCAGTGTGGTAACATCTTACGCTGGATTTATTTCGGTGCCCAAATATTTTCATAATTTCCCGAGCTTCTACACCAGCGTGTGATAGGCGTGTGATGTTGTGGCACGCACACAATAGTTATTGCAAATCCTACTCAAACCAGCATCTTTTCTGATATTCGTCATCATTTCATTCAGCAGTCAAGTGCCAAGTAGTCTAGATGGGTACCAAATTACATCACCTGACTCAACTTTGACCCTGAAAGAATTGATAAGATTTCTGGTTCCTCTTTTGTAAAAAGAGTTTAAGTGATTTCAATGGGCAATTTGATTCTTCTGTTGCATGCATTCTTGGTGACAGTTCATAGTCACTGTCTTTAAAATTTTCTCCAATGTGATTTTTAGTTGTTTCATTGTAGGCCATTTTTATGTAATCACAACCCTCACTATCAGTTTCGAAGTCATATTTCAATTCTCGAAGATTTTCCCTACCCCGTCTGGCAAAGCTTAGGGTCATATCAAACCACACCTTCCTCTGTATGGACTAAGGATCATCCATCAGTTTATCGATATCTTTGTCAGAAATTGGATGGTTGTGAGATGTTTTGTCATTCTCATTTCTTTTCAAGGTTTTTAGCAATAAATATCTCGTTTGATTTCAGAAATGATTTATTGATTATATAAAATGGTGGATTCCTCAGATGGCTTGTATTCGCAGCCCGAATTCCAGCAAAATAACTCATACTGTAATATTTGCCATCCCCATTTCCGACTTCAGCATAACATTGTCTCAAAATAGTGTCCAGGTTTTCTGGAGAGGTTTCTTCAACGTTTATGTCATAGTTTCTGCTGAAAAGTCATTCTAGGAAGTCCCTACATTCTTTTTATGGAGTTAATTTGAATAAATTACTGTTTATTGTCTCAAATTTATTTATGTCAATTCGTATTTTAGACCCACTTGTTCACAGACTGACCTAAAATTCTGGAAAGCACACAAAAATGCCTAAACCATCTATTTGCCAGTGGTGTCAGCTTAGGCCAAACGACCGGGTTTTCCGGTAACCTGCCTACCCTAAATATATAAAGGCAATTTGCAAAGAAGCCCTATTAAAGTCAAGATAATTCTTCTATATAAACCATATACAAATATTTGTTAAAGTAAAATTTGGTATCAACCTACCCATCCTTAATTTTTCCAACGTGTTACAGGAAACACACATATTTTTGTGTCTGGCCTTAGACAAAAGGATAATCATGATTACACCTTGCAAATATACGATATACATTTTACTCAATTTGAAATGGTATAGTTTTGATGCAGCGTTGCTCAAAACGAAAAACAGATAGGATTTTTTCAAAGGGACTATTTCCAGCTTTGTTAAAATTACAAAGTAGCATACCCCCTAATAACTCTTGTTTCAGAAGTGCTACGATATTTATGCTGCTGTTTTAACTCTTTTCAATCCTTTATACATCTGATGTTTTTACTTTGAAACACTCTACAAATTATTGTGTTGATTAATTACCCTAATTACAGCATTTGGGTCGAAAAATGGAGTATCAGCCTGAAAGTATTTTTCTGAAAACGAATCGTTTTGTTTGCATCGTAATACTTAGGAAAAGAACATTTTCTTTCATGTAGTGCTAAAATTATATTTATCAATCAAAATGAGAGTTTAATCGACTTTTTTGTGAACATTTTCATGTAAAATATAGAATTTTTCATTCATATTATTCATGTATAAAAAACATTTTCTTAGAATGAAGAAGTGGTGTTATTTCAGATGCAAAAATTCAGTACACAAAAAGTGGCTGAAAGTATTCATTTCGCACAACAAAGTACCCGTGTACCCGAAAAGGTCAGTGCATAATAAACCTCACTGGCGTCCAAAAAAAGGCAATGCACCTGATTACAGGTAATTGGTTATGAAATTCGTTGCAAGCCTACAATAAACCTTTCAGTGCATGTCCTATCATGGAACTTTTTGAATTTGTTGTGACCTATCACAACAAATTCCAAATTCAAATTTGCTTCATCACTTGGCGTGATTGATAAAGTTTTTGTAACCAATCTTTTATCGAATTTTGATGAGAAGAAAATCATAAACCAACACCTTAGTTAGTAATAAAATTTTACGATTATTTAAGAAAGTAAAACCAGAACCAAACCATGCTGTGATGATTTAGTAGCTTTAGTAAACACGTTTTGTTAAACCATAGGATAGGACTTGAGCAATGTTTGCGACTACAAATAGGCCAAATAACGGGAAGTGTACTCGTGTGTGTATTTGGACTACAGTGAGGGACGTGTAGTGCCGGGTTTTTTTGGGTTTATTTGATACCTACACCTAAAGGTGCTGACACGCCACTTTGTCATTTCGTCGGTATCCTTGCTGGAACTTTGAGCAACTGGATCGTCCAGCTGATTTTTGCCAATGTTTGGAAATTGTGAAATTGTGATGTCTTGCTGGCTTCTGACGCGGCACATGTGTCGTCTGCTGGGGCAGTGGTGCTGTCAGATTCAGGCGATTTCGGTAACGGTTCAGCTTCATGGCAATCAATAGCATCTTGTACCTGTTCATGATTATAGTAAGGTGATTACGGCCAGAAGATCAGTGTCGCTTTCGCTACTCATATCGGATTCACTGTCGATGTCTCTCTAACCGAGATCAAAGTTAACCGCCATTGTAAACAAAAATAACAACAACAACGCGTAAGAATACACAATATTTGTGAAGCGGTCTAAACAAACCTTCCGACAAGTATATCGTGGTTATACTGTCGCATTTGTTTAAATTTTGACCTATCAATTCGTGTGACACAAACAGAGTGAATTAGAATACGAAATATTCACAGTAAGATGAAAAGCAACCACCTATTTAGTTGTTTAAATGATTGTAGCTTTTTACCTGAACCAAATTTATATATATCATCATTTATTCCTATTTTATCCAAAAAATCCAGTTACATTCAATTAAAGCTTTGTTTATTAGACTTACAAATGTTCGTTTATAAGTGTGATTTTAAAATGGATGTGTTGATTTTTGTGTAAAAAAAACAAACTTTTTTATCCTTCCTGGTTATAACTGGATATAACAATAGCTCGTAAGAGATTATTGTATTTCAAAACAATCATTTGTGTTCACCGCCTTCCTTTTTTTCAAACATTTTAATATATGATGTTACGTTCCACAACCACACACCTTATTGTTGCAAGTTGAAAATAATGATAAATGTTACATCATTCACAACCTTTCTAGATCAAAACACTCATCTTGATTAGTGATTCGAAAACAATTATTTTATGACATTTCTTGAAGTAAACCATTGATATTCAAAGTGGCATTGGTTTGGGACCATGATGAATTTGTACATTGTTTGTGACAATAATTAACTGCAGAAGATGCGGAGAAGTAAATGTATCACGTTACTGACGGTTTTGCGAGAGACATTTCATGTAAAAGTCCGTTGATATTCAAAGTACAATACGTTAGGTTACATGTTAAAGTTCTAAGTTATGACAATTTTGAAAGAATGTGAAGAATCCAGGCGTGAATGTATTTGTTGATTGTATGGGAACCTGACAACAGTCGATAGATTCTATAACATCCTCGTTATTTGACATGACGTCAGAAACTGAGGAATGGTGGATGAGAGACGCGTGAAACTGTAACATATGTGTCAGTAGGTCTATAGAATATGTGTATTTAAGACATTTGTAACGAACCCCTGTTGATCAGTGCAGTGTAACAGACGATGTTTCTGATAAATTGCATGAGCGTTAAAATTGTTTCCATTGTCGGCATTGGTGATTTCAACTGATGTGCATTTTGTACGATATTGCAGACCTTGGTCTTACTTTCGTTGTAATAAAAGTGTTTTTTATTTTATTTATTATTTTGCACATTATTTTACAATGACATTGTCAAATCTCACAATGTCCAGCGATATTTCAGCAGCCGTCATGTTTATTTATATTAGATATTGTAGTTCCGGTCTGTGTTGTATTAACACGCTAAGAATTATGTCTCGTGATGCATGGTAATTAAAGTCCCATCAACGACACAGCTTTCAAAGAGGCTATAAAGTGACAATGCCATGCAAATGTAAATATAATTCTGTTGATAAAAATCTACGTAGACTCGTTAATTAGTTTGACTTAGTAATTGATGTCTTTAAATGATAATTCAATATGAGTGCAATAAATAAATTATAATAGATATTTAAGTGGGTTCTCCATGTTAGTGACGGTTTTGCAACAGTGTTCAGAAATTTGATAAAAATCATGAAGAAAGTTTCTAAAACCCCTACGTTTATCTTGTTTTCGATCATAAAATACACAGCAAAATGATTACATGTATCTTAGTTGATTGTCGTTTTTACCTTAATAGCATTTACCATTAACAATCAAATTGATTTAATGCTAGCTTATGTAAATCCTTCGTAATTAAACACGGCCTGGGTAAGGTTTGTAATCGAGCGCACCAAAAAAAATCATTCTTCCTAACTTCCGGTGGCATGGTCATGGTCAAACAGTGAGCTAACGGTGAATTGAACTTTTCATCTTCATCTAACGTCATCCAGGCAATCTGTGAGTATATCACCAAGTGAGTATACAAAAAGTGTTGTCATGCCACCAAAGCGTAAGAGCACGTCGGCCAGGGAATAGAGCAGTTCAGAAGATCCCGTCAGGAAAATCTGAGACTGCGTGAGCCGGAAAATGACGATGTGGTACCACACGGTAATGAACAGCCTGGAGGGGAAAACTGAACCGGAGTTGTGATGGAAATATTCCAACCCTCCCTGGTAGTCATTTAAAAGAACTCCAATTCCTGTGTTGGAGAGATTCGCACCATCTTAGCGATACAATGATAGCTCAGATGTCTGAACTTGGGATAGCGCAATACCTTCTCCTCAGAATGCATCTGGAATTTTTTAACTGCACTATTCATCCTTTTCCTTTTTCTTTCATTTTTTTTTTGTGATGGAGAGCACCATGCCAATAGTAACGCGGAAGGATGTCGGTCGAAATAATTATTGTCTGAGGGGATAATGCCGCCAACCTCTTAATATCCTCAAGCAGTTGCTTCCCTTTAACAGTGACCAGGTTATTTGATCCCAGCTGCACCAAGATCATTTTGGGTGGAGGGCGTGCCTGGATTTCCTACTGTATAATGGGGTCAGACTTCTCTCAAACCATTCCCTGTTGTGTCTTCCAAATTATTCGATACCCTTTTTGGTTCAAATTAAAATGGACACCTCCAGGTCTCGAGGGCGCTTGTCTCTTGCACCAGAAAGGGATTGATGATTCCACCACCCATAGGTCCGTCATGGTACCTGTAAATATCTAAGCGTACTTAAGTGCACATTCAAATAAAGGGAGGGGCGGGGGGTTGTTATGGACCATTCTAACAAAACAATGAAGCTGGTGAAATTCTTATATACCTTGCATAGGCATTGGTGCTCCAACGACCTCAAGTCTTAATTGTACTATCAGGGACCCCCGGCAAGCTGATTCAGTCGCAGCTCCAATGCGGAGAGAATGAGACACATAGTGGTCAATTGGTACCCGACTAAAAATCAATGCTTTCTTTAAAACTGTTGAAATTGGTACCGAGTT
The DNA here is from genome assembly GCF_002113885.1 of Mizuhopecten yessoensis. Taxonomy (NCBI): domain Eukaryota; kingdom Metazoa; phylum Mollusca; class Bivalvia; order Pectinida; family Pectinidae; genus Mizuhopecten; species Mizuhopecten yessoensis. The sequence continues at coordinate 712,355 of NW_018408433.1, forward strand.
AAAGAAGACCCATTTCAATGTATAAACAACTGCGGATTTGGTCGGACTGCCAAATATTTCCGGAGCAATGCTACAGGAGACATATATGGGAAGTTAAATGAACCAACAGAAATTGTTACTGATTCCCCCCTCTGATCACTTTTAGACTGGATAATTTTCAATTTGACATGAGAACTATGCGAGTTGTAAATCGCCACACCTTACAGGCCTAGGGGGGGGGGCGTGTCTGTCCCTAGCTTATTTGACGCTGTTACCTCTCCGACCCTCAAAAACCCAAAAATGGTATAGTAAATGCTGAAGCTAACAATGTAGATTCGAACTCTGAATTACAAACTCACCTTAGGGAACGCACAATCTGTCCAAGTAGGTTCAGGGTTATAGGTAAGCGACTGTCGACAGATCTATTGCTACGCCTCGCCCCCTCTGGTAATTTTCGTACCATACAAAACGGCGTAGTGTCCTGTGGAACCTGTACTTTATGCTGATGACCTATACTACTCAGATATGTTGTAATTGTGGCAGGTGAATAGTTGTTAAGGGAAAGATATGAAATGAACAAAATTAAATGGTCTGGTGGGACAGGCCAGGAACTTGTTAACTTATACAGAACCCTGAAATCTTTAAAAAGCTGTGTAGCAGTATAATAAGCGGTCCATGTGCTACTGGCCATTGACTGTGAAAACAATCTGTCATTTTCTTGCCTTAAATCTCCCAAAGATTGGCAGGGATTGGAGTTTGCACCAATGCAGCTGCTGGAGCTATTCTGCGGACCACTGTTGACGGGAAATAGCATCAGCAATAGTATTTTGTTTACGTGGAATATGTTCAGCTTTTATGTTTAAATTAAGCTGTAATGTTAACAGTACCAATGGGCGGACTAGTGACATGACTGATCTTGATTTTGAGGTTTTCTTATTAATAATAAAACGAGTGCCTTGTTGTCTATATCAATTAACACTTTTTGTTTTGCAGCATATTACCCCAAAGTGAAACAGGAAAAGCTCCAAAAAGGTTATATCCTGTAATAACCTACCTTAGCCCAGTCTGTCGACCAGAACCCGTTAGCCAAAAACCCTCTAAATTATATGCCAAATCCTCTACCTAGACCCCTAGCACTGTCTGTAAAAAATTCTAGTGAGGAGTCAGATACCCAGTAATTAGCGGGGAAAACAGTCACACCATTGTAACTATTCAAAAACTTCAGCCAAATAAGTACGTCTGCTTTCATCCATGCAGTCACTCTGATTCTGTGATGGGATTTATTAACACCAGTGATGGCATCAATCAAACGTCTACAAAAGGCCCTTCCCGTGGATATTTCCTAGATATGACAAATGATACATTACACGAAAATTCCCATCCTTTTAGGAACTAGTCCTAAAGGTAATATTTGTATCGGTAGTGGGGGAAATTTGTAAGGGCTCGACAATCGCCCAGCTGCTAATTCTTTTCAATTTTTTTCTCATAGTTTCTGGGTCTTTCTTGGTGCTTGCTGAATTATCTGAGTATCTGTACCTACGGGGACTAGTGTATTGAAGAGAGAAACCATTGGTAAAACCCCTTTCCAGATAATTTGCTACCTCTATGTAACGGTAGTCTTTTAAGTAAAACTGAAAAGTTTGGACCTTTATTGGGGAAGTACCTAAGGAATATAGACCACCAGCCCCGAGTCCATTATCATGTCATTGGGTACATTTTAATGCTGGATGTTTGTTCCCACATGTGCTACACGAATGTCTAAATCGACACTTCACCCCGAATTTACACTGCTTACCTTTATTAAAATTGAAGCAATAGTTGGTACCACCTGATTGATGAGAATTGTTCGGTTGTTGACCAGTACGGCCTTGACTCTGACCTTGAAGGATATTACGGAAATAATTGGGCCCTGTGCTGGCCAGACTGGGTGAATTGTACATCAACCATATCTCAGAATCTATTACCCCCCAGGATGTGTTGGGATTCGTAAACGGTATTGTTCATCACACTTAACCCAACCTGAATGCGATGGTTGAGCTGTCATGCATGTATTTTAACAGCTCTTGACTTTTGGGAAATTTTCCAGCAATACACTTGAATATATTAAAAAAGCGGAAGTCCACATACGTATGTCATCACCTGCTTAAAATAAAGGCTTTTTAATCATAATTTTTCCGTCTTTCAAAACTAATTCCCCGGTCAAGTCAAAGACAGACTCCATTTCTCTCACTGAGTTTAATAGGACTCGCAGGTCAATGAATGTTTTCCTTTAGCTTCAGTGGTATGTGATTGCCTACTATACTAGGAACTTGAGACGGCTCATGATCAATGTGTTGGACACCGGAGAATGTAACCGTAACCGTAACCTGGTGTCCTGACAGTGATGGTTCAGGCTTATCCGCCGGACGTTGGCCAGGCTGTTCATTACCACGTGGTAATGCATTGTCATTTTCCGGCTCACTCAGTCTCAGATTTTCTTGAAAGGATCTTCTGAACCGCTTTACTCCCTGGCCGAGGTGCTCTTACGCTTTGGTGCCATGACAACACTTCTTGTGTATTCACTTGATGATAGACTCACAGATTGCCTGAATGACGTTAGATGATGAAGAAAAGTTCAATTCACAATTAGCTCAATAATTAAGTGGGTTCGAGTAAATACTATATTATATTGCATGAGTTATGAAATATATATCTTTGATTAAACAGGATTATATTGAATTCATCGAATTACATTCAATTAAAGCTATGTTGATTTAAATTAACGTAGACTTGATCATTAGTTTGAACATTTTTTCTTTAAATGTTAATTGAATATGAGTGCAATTAATAAATCATAATCAAAGATTATTGTGATTTATCAAGTGATGATTTTTCCTCCATTGTTTTACATATCCACCTGATTGTCACACGATGCAACAACAATTGGAAAGTAACAACTGTATTTTATTTCAAATGATTGAGTTTACCGCCTTACTTTTTACCAAAACTTTAGTACATGATATCTCGTTCTAAAACCATGCACACTATTGTTGCAATATGAAATTACTGATAAACGTTTCATCATAGCTTTTCCAGATCAAAACACTCGTATTGATTAGTGATTGGAAATCAATATTGACATAACATTTCATAAAAATCATGATATTCAAAGTGACATTGTTTAAGAAACATAATGAATTTCTGCATTTTTTTGTTTTACATTAACGAACTGCAGAAGATGCAATTAAGTGAGTTCATCACATTACTAACGGTCTTACGACAGTATTGAGAAATCTGAAAGTATTCAAGAATTAACTTTTACCAATTTTCTACAACCCCTAGGTTTATCTTATTTTACTTAATAAGATCATAAAATACACAGCATAATGAATTTTGACAAATTGTTAATGTTTGTTAACTGATTATCGTTTTTACTTGAATCAAATTTATGATATATTTTATTGCGTGAATTATGAATCCTTTATCGTTGATAAAACACGATTATATTGAACCTGCAACTCTAAATTTAATCTTGTTTTATTTAATGAGATTATAAAATAAACAGTATTATGAATTTTAACCAATTATTAATATCTGTCAACTGATCGTCGTTTTAAATAGTTAGACTTAATAATTGTTGTCTTCAAATGCTAACTGAATATGAGTGCGATCAATAATGTTTATAGTGATTTATCAGTTATATCTATAAGATATTTCTTGTTTTTCATACCTACCTGATCGTCACTGGATGCAACAGCAGTGTGTAAGTAACAACTGTATTTCATTTCAAATGTGTGTGTTTACCGCCTTACTTTTTTTTTAAAAATATTAAATAAACTATGTTTCGATCTACAACCATCCACATTATTATTGCAAATTGAAATTACTGATAAACGTTGTATCATCCACAGCCTTTTTAGATCAAATCACTCATCTTGATTAGTAGTTGAAAAACAATATTGACATTATATTTCATTTAAAAGTCCATTGATAATCAAAGTGACATTGTTTAGGTAACATGATGAACTTAAACATTATCTTTTTACAATAATGAACTGCATAAGATGCAAATAAGTGAGTTCATCACATTACTGACGGTCTTGCGACAGTATTGATAAGTTTAAAAGTATTCAAAAATTAAGTTTACCAATTTTCTACAACCCTTAGGTTTATCTTGTTTTACTTCATACCTCATAAAATACACAGCATGATTTATTTTAACAATTTGTTAATGTCTGTTAACTGATTTTCGGTTTTAACCTGAATCAAGTTAATGATATATTTGATTGCGTGAATTATGAATCCTTTATCTTTGATAAAACATGATTTTATTGAAACTTATCAAATAACATTCACTTAAAACCTTGTTGGTTAAAATCTACGTAGAATCATTAATTAGTTAAACTTAATAATTGATGTCGTCAAATGCTAACTGAATATGAGTGCATTCAATAACGTTTATGGTGATTTATCAGTTGATGATATTTCTTGTTTTTCATATCTACCTGATTTTCACTGGATGCAACAACAGGGTGTAAGTAACATTTGTATTTTATTTCAAATGTTTGTGTTAACTGCCTTTTATAAAAAAATTATATTAAGTATATTATATTTTGATCTACAACCATACATACTGTTATTGCAAGTTGAAATTACTGAAAATCGTTCCATCATCCACAGCCTTTCCAGATAAAATCACTCATCTTGATTAGTAGTTGAAAAACAATAACGACATTACGTTAAATTTAAATGTCTATTGATATTCAAAGTGATATTGTTTAGCGAACATGATGAATTTCTACATTATGATATTTTTGACATTAATAATCTGCAGAAGATACAATTAATTGAGTTAAACACGTTACTGATGGTCTTGTGACAGTATTGAGAAATTTGAAAGTATTCAAGAATGAACTTTTACCAATTCTCTACAACCCCTAGGTTTATTTTGGTTTACTTAATAAGATCATAATATACACAGAATGATGAATTTTAACAAATTTGTGAATGTCCGTGAACTGGTTGTCGTTTTAAACCTGAATCAAGTTAATAATATAATTGATTTTGTGAAATATGAATGATTTCTCTTTGATAAAACTCGATTTGATTGAAACTTATCAAAATACATTCACTTAAGACTCTGTTGATTAAAACATACGTAAACTCGTTAATTAGTTAGACTTAATAATTGATATCTTTAAATACTAACTAAACATGAGTGCAATCGATAACATTTATAGTGATTTATCAGTTGATGATATTTCTTGTTTTTCATGTCTACCTGATTGTCATTGGATGCAACAACAGGGCGTAAGTAATAACTGTTTTTCATTTCAAATGTTTGTGTGTACCACCTTACTTTTTTCCAAAAATTAAGTACATGTCATATCGATCTACAACCATACACACTATTGTAGCAAGTTGAAATTACTGATAAACGTAACATCATCCTCAGCTTTTCTGGTTAAAATCACTCATCTTGATTAGTAGTTGAAAAACAATAATGACATAACACTTCATTTAAAAATCCATTGATATCGAAATTATTAAGGGAACATGATGAATTTCTACATTATGATATTTTTGAATCTGGAGAAGATGCAATTAAGTGAGTTCATCACGTCTCTGACAGACTTGCGACAGTTTTGAGAAATTTGAAAGTGTTCAAGAATGAACTTTCACCAATTCTCTACAACCCCTAGGTTTATCTTGTTTTCATAATAAGATCATAAAATACACAGTATGATTATTTTTAACCAATTTGTTAATATCTGTTTACTGTTTGTCGTGTTTTACCTGAATCAAGTTAATGATATTTTTGATTGAAACTTATCAAATTACATCCTTTTAGACTCTGTTGATTAAAATCTACGTAGACTCGTTCATTAGTTAGACTCAATCATTTATGTATTCAAATGGTTATTGATTATGGGTGTAATCAATAATGTTTATGGTGATTTATCAGGTGATGATATGTCTTGTTTTTCATATCTACTTGATTGTCACTGGATGCAACAACAGGGCGTAAGTAACAACTATTTTTCTTTTCAATGTTTGTGTTAACCGTCTTACTTTTTTTCAAAAATTAAGTATATCATATTTCGATCTACAACCATACACACTATTGTTGCAAGTTGAAATTACTGATAAACGTTACATCATCCACAGCCTTTTCAGATCAAATCACTCATCTTGATTAGTACTTGAAAAACAATAATAACATTACATTTAATTTAAAGGCCATTGATATTAAAATTGCATTCTTTAAGGAACATGATGAATTTCTACATTATGATATTTTTGACATTAATTATCTGCAGGAGATACAATTAAGTGAGTTCAACACGTTACTGACGGTCTTGCGACAGTATTGAGAAATTTGAAAGTATTCAAGAATTAACATTTACCAATTCTCTACAACCCCTAGGTTTATCTTGTTTTACTTAATTAGATCATAAAATACACAGCATGGTGAATTTAAACCAATTTGTTAATGTCTGTTAACTGTTTTTAACCTGAATCAAGTTAATGATATATTTGATTGCGTGAATTATTAATCCTTTATCTTTTATAAAATACGTTTTATTGAAACTTATCAAATTACATTCACTTAAAAGTCTGTTGATTAAAATATACGTAGATACGTTAATTAGTTCGACTTAATCATTTATGTCTTAAAATGGTAATTGAATATGAGTGCAATTAATAATGTTTTTGGTGATTTATCAGTTGATGATATTTCTTGTTTTTCATATCTACCTGATTGTCACTGGATGCAACAACAGGGCGTAAGTAATCATTGTATTTCATTTCAAATGCTTGTGTTTGCCGCCTTACTTTATTCAAAAATTAAGTATATCATATTTCGATCTACAACCATACACATTATTGTTGCAAGTTGAAATCACTGATAAACGTTACATCATCAACAGCCTTTCCAGATAAAATCAATCATCTTGATTAGTAGTTAAAAAACAATAATGACATTGCATTGCATGAAGAGGTCAAATGATATTCAAAGAGAAATTGTTTAGGAAACATGATGAATTTCTACATTATGATAAATGCAATCAATGGCACAATTGATGTGTTAAGATTATAATTTAATATTAGTATAATAAATTATGTTTATGGTGATTTATCAGGTGAAGATTTTTACTCTCTTGTTTTTCATATCCACCTGAATTTCACTGGATTCAACAACAGTTGGTAAGTAGCAACCGTATTTCATTTCAAATATTTGTGTTTACTGCCTTGCTTTTATCAAAACTTTAATACATGATTTTTCATTCTACAACCATACACACTATTGTTGCAACTTGAAATTACTGATAAACGTTTCATCATCCATAACCTTTCCAGATCCAAACATTCATCTTGATCGGTGATTGAAAATCAATAATGACAAAACATTTTATAAAAAAATCCATTGATATTCAAAGTGACATTGTTTAGGTGACATGATGAACTTATACATTATGTTGTTTACATTAATGAACTGCAAAAGATGCAATTAAGTGAGTAACTCACATTACTGACGGTCTTTCAACAGTATTGAGAAATTTGAAAGTATTCAAGAATTAACTTTTACCAATTTTCTACAACCCCTGGGTTTATCTTGTTTTACTTAAAAAGATCACAAAATACAGAGCATATTGAATTTTGACCAATTGTTAATGTCTGTTAACTGATTGATGTTTTAAACCTAAATCAAGTTAATGATATATTTCATTGCGTTAATTATGAATCCTTTATTTTTGACGAAACACGATTTTATTGAAACTTATCAAATAACATTCACTTAAGACTCTGTTGATTAAAATCTACGTAGACTGATTAATTAGTTAGACTTAATAATTGATGTCGTCAAATGCTAACTGAATATGAGTGCAATTAATAATGTTTATGGTGATTTATTAGTTGATGATATTTCTTGTTTTCATATCTACCTGATTGTCACTGGATGCAACAACAGGGCGTAAGTAACAACTGTATTTCATTTTAAATGTTTGTGTTAACCGCCTTACTTTTCTTTTTTAAATAAGTATATAATATTTCAATCTACAACCATACACACTATTGTTGAAAGTTGAAATTACTGATAAACGTCACATCATCGACAGCCTTTTTAGATAAATCACTCATCTTGATTAGTACTTGAAAAACAATAATAACATTACATTTCATTTAAAGGCCATTGATATTAAAATTGCATTCTTTAAGGAACATGATGAATTTCTACATTATGATATTTTTGACATTAATTATCTGCAGGAGATACAATTAAGTGAGTTCAACACGTTACTGACGGTCTTGCGACAGTATTGAGACATTTGAAAGTATTCAAGAATTAACATTTACCAATTCTCTACAACCCCTAGGTTTATCTTGTTTTACTTAATACGACCATAACATACACAGAATGAAGAATTTTAACCAATTTCTTAATGTCTGTTAACTGGTTGTGGCTTTTAACCTGAATCAAGTTAATAATATATTTCATTTCGTGAAATATGAATACTTTTTCTTTGAAAAAACTCGATTTGATTGAAACTTATCAAGATACATTCACTTAAGACTCTGTTGATTAAAATCTACGTAGACTTGTTAATAAGTTAGACTTAATAATTGATGTCTAAAAATGCTAACTGAATATGAGTGCAATTAATAACGTTTATGGTGATTTATCAGTTGGTGATATTTCTTGTTTTTCATTACTACCTGATCGTCACTGGATGCAACAACAGGGCGTAAGTAACAATTGTATTTCATTTGAAATGTTTGTGTTTACCGCCTTACTATATTTTTCAAAAAATAAGTATATTATGTTTTGATCAACAACCATACACACTATTGTTGCAAGTTGAAATTACTGATAAACGTTACATCATCCACAACCTTTCCAGATCAAATTACTCATCTTGATTACTAGTTGAAAAACAATAATGACATTACATTTCATTTAAAAGTCCATTGATATTCAAAGTGACATTGTTTAGGGAACATGATGAATTTCTGCATTATATTTTTGACATTAATTATCTGCAGAAGATACAATTAAGTGAGTTTACCACATTACTGACCGTCTTGCGAAGGTATTGAGAAATTTGAAAGTAATCAAGAATGAACTTTTACCAATTTTCTACAACCCTAGGTTTATCTTGTTTTAGTTAATAAGATCATCAAATAAACAGCATGATGATTGTTAACCAATTGTTAATGTCTGTTAACTGATTGTCGTTTTTAACCTGAATCAAGTTAATGATATGTTATATTGCGTGAATTGTGAATATTATGAATTCTTTATCTTTGATAAAACACGATTATATTGAAATTTATCAAACTACATTCACTTAAAACTCTGTTGGTTAAAATCTACGTAGACTCGTTAATTAGTTAGACTTAATTATTGACATATTCAAATGTTTACTAAATATCAATGCAATCAACAACGTTTAAGGTGATTTATCAGGTGGTGATATTTTTGGTATTTCATATCTACCTGATTGTCACTGGATGCAACAACAGGGCGTAAGTAACCACTATTTTTTATTTCAAATGTTTGTGTTTATCGCCCTACTTTTTTCAAAAATTAAGTATAATAAATTTTAATCTACAACCATACACACTATTGTTGCAAGTTGAAATTACTGATAAACGTTACATCATCCACAGCCTTTTTAGATCAAATCACTCATTTTGATGAGTAGTTGAAAGCAATAATAACATTACATTGCTATTCAAAGTGAAATTGTTTCCGGAACATGATGCATTTCTAAATTATGAAGATTGCAATCAATGGCACAATTGTTGTGTTAAGATTATAATTTAATATTAGTATAATAAATTATGTTGATGGTAATTTATCAGGTGATGATTTAGACTCCCTTGTTTTTCATATCCACCTGATTGTCACTGGTTGCAACAACAGTTGGTAAGTAGCAACCGTATTTCATTTCAAATATTTGTGTTTACTGCCTTGCTTATATCAAAACTTTAAAACATGATTTTTCATTCTACAACCATACACATTATTGTTGCAAGTTGAAATTACTGATAAATGTTTCATCATCAATAACCTTTCCAGATCAAAACATTCATCTTGATTAGTGATTGAAAATCAATAATGACATAGCATTTGTTTTTTTTAAATCTATTGATATTCAAAGTGACATTGTTTAGGTATCATGATGAACTTATACATTATGTTGTTTACATTAATGAACTGCAGAAGATCCAATTAAGTGAGTCCATTACGTTACTGACGGTCTTGCTACAGTATTTAAAAATTTGAAAGTATTCAATAATTAACTTTTACCAATTTTCCACAACCATGGGTTTCTCTTGTTTTACTTAAAGAGATTACAAAATACACACCATGATGAATTTTAACCAGTTGTTAATGTCTGTTAAGTGATTTTCGTTTTGAACCTAAATCAAGATCCTTATATATTTTTTCTTCCTCATTTCCTACTTCTTCTGACGACTCACTTAGGGTTTGACATAAGTCAACATATACTAAATAACTACAAACAATAAGTTTGGCATATGTTAAAATTGCCTCCTGCTGTTTCCTCCGTTCATCAAAATCTATAAATATAACATCAAGCGACGAAATGCCGTAAAAGGCTCACCTACGGATGGCCGTTGAATTTATTATTGATTGTCCATATTATTTGATAAAAAAAAATGATGAAATTGCGGCCCATAAAACCGCCACAAATCTACGATGAGAAAAATTATATTTTAAAGCGTTATTTTTCCAGGTTATTTTTCCATCAGAGATGCCGCCAATGAAACATTTATTGTGTGAATTATGAATCCTTTATCGTTGATAAAAACGATTTGTTTGAAACTTATTAAATTACTTTCACTTAAAATTCTTTTGTTAAACAAATCTACAAAGACTCGTTAATTAGTTGGACTTAATAATTGATGTCTTCAAATGCTAACTGAATATGAGTGTAATCAATAATGTTTATGATATTTCTTGTGTTTCATATTTACCTGATTGTCACTGGATGCAACATCAGGGCGTAAGTAACAACTGTATTTTATTTGAAATGTTTGTGTTTACCGCCTTACTATATTTTTCAAAAATTAAGTATATCACATTTAGATCAATAACCATACATATTATTATTGCAGGTTGAAATTACTGATAAACGTTAAACATCCACAGCCTTTCCAGATCAAATCACTCATCTTGATTAGTCGTTGAAAAACAATAATGACATTACATTTCATTTAAAAGTCCATTGATATTCAAAGTGACATTGTTTAGGGAATATGATGAACTTATACATTATCTTTTTGCAATAATGAACTGTAGAAGATGCAACTAAGTGAGTTAATCACGTTACTTTCGCGACAGTATTGAGAAATTTGAAAGCATTCAAGAATTACCTTTTACCAATGTTCTACAACCCTTAGGTTCATCTTGTTTTACTTAATAAGATTATAAGATACACAGCATAATGGAATTTAACCAATTGCTTCTGTCTGTAAGTTGATTGTCGTTTTGAACCTGAATCAAGTTAATGATATATTTTTATTGCGTGAATAATGAATCCTTTATCTTTGATAAAACACAATTATATTGAAACTTATGAAATTACAATCACTTAAAAGTGTTTTGATTAAAATATACGTAGACATTCACTTAAAACTTTAATTGATGTCTTCAAATGCTAACAGAATATGACTGCAGTCAATAATGTTAATGGTGATTTTCCAGTTGATGACATTTCTTGTTTTTCATATCTACCTGATTGTCACTGGATGCAACAACAGTTGGAACATACTTTTTTGTCATTCTACAACCATACACACTATTGTTGCAAGTTAAAATTACTGATAAACGTTTTATCGTCCATAACCATTTTAGATCAATACACTCATTATGATAAGTGATTGAAAAACAATAGTGACATTGCGTTTCATTTAAAAGTCCATTGATATTCAAAGTGACATTGTTTAGGGAACATAATGAATTTCTACATTATGATATTCGTAATAATTTGAGAAATAGATGTAGCAAAATTATATATTAATATTAGTCCAATAAATTGTGTTTATAGTGATGTATCATGTGATGATTTTTCCTCCCTTGTATTTCATATCCACCTGATTGTCACTGGATGCAACAACAGTTGGTAAGTAGCAACCGTATTTCATTTCAAATATTTTTATTTACCGCCTCACTTTTTTAAAAACATTAGTGCATGATTTTTCGTTCTACAACCATACACACTATTGTTGCAAGTTGAAATTACTGATAAACGTTTCATCATCTATAACCTTTCCAAATCAAAAACCTCATCTTGATAAGTGATTGAACATCAATAAGGACATTGCATTTTATAATCAAATTCATTGATATTCATAGTGAAATTGTTCAGATTACATGATGAACTTATACATTATATTTTTACAATAATGAACTGTTAATTATCTTTGATAAAACACGATTATATTGAAACTTATCAAATTATATTCACTTAAAAGTCTTTTGATTAAATCATACGTGGACATGTTATTCAGTTTGATTTAAATGATTGATGTCTTCAAATGCTAACTGAATATGAGTGTAATCAATAATGTTTATGGTGATTTATCAGTTGATGATATTTCTTGTTTTTCATATCTACCTTATTGTCAACAGGGCGTAAATAACCACTGTATTTCATTTCAAATGTTTATGTTAACCGCCTTACTTTTTTCAAAAATTAAGTATATTATGTTTCGATCTACAACCAAACACACTTTTGTTGCAAGTTGAAATTACTGATAAACGTTTCATCACCCATAACCTTTTGAGATCAATACACTATTTATGATAAGTGATTGAAAATCAATAATGACATAACATTTTATGAAAAAAAATCATTGATATTCAAAGAAGTGACATCGTTTAGTTAACCTGATTAATTTGTACATTAGTTTTGACTTCAATAAACTGCAAAAGATGTGAAGAAGTAAATGTATCACCTTACGGCACTTTAGCGAGAGTATTAAGATATTTCATGAAGAAGTCCGTTGATATTTAAAGTACAATATGTTATGGTACATGATAAAATTCTAAATTTTGTCATTTAAAAGAAAGACGAACTTCGGAAAAGATGAGGTGGTGAACTTATATCGTTGCTACCCGTTTCGTGACAGTATTGAGAAATTTAATAGTGTTCAGCAATAATCTCGTTACCAATTTTCAAAAATCCCGTAGTTGATTTTGTTTCACTAAATATAATACAAAATGTACAAAGAAAGATCAATTGTAACTAATCAAAAAAATATTTAAATGATTGTGGCTTTTAACCTGCATCGATTATATAATATCTTGCATGAATTATGAATCATTTATCTTTGATAAAACACGATTATATTAAAACTGATCAAAATTATATTCAATTAAAGCTCTGTCAATTAAAACTGACGTAGACTCGCTCATTAGTTTGACTTATTAATGAATGTGTTGATATTATAATTTAATAATAGTACAATTCATTCTCTTGATAGTGATTTATAAGATGATCATTTATCCTGTCTTGTTCTTGATATCAATCTTACTGTCACTGTATATAACAAAATTTCGTATGTTACAACTGTATTGCATAACTAATATTTGTGTTTATCGATTTACTTTTTTTCAAAAATTCAGTACATGACATTTCCTTTTAGAACCATACACACTATTGTTGAAAATTGAAATAACTGATAAACGTTACATCATCCACAACATTTCCAGATCAAAACACTCATCTTGATTAGTGATTGAAACACAATAACGATATTTCTTTATATGAAAAATTCCATCGATATTCAAAGTGACATTGGTTAGGGAACACGATGAATTTGTACATTATTTTTGACTTAATAAACTGCCGAAGATGCGAAGACGTAAATGTTTGACGTTACTGACGGTTTCCTGAGATTATTGAGAACCTCGATTGTGTTCAACAATAATCTCATTATCAATTTCCCATAATCCCTTAGTTTATCTTGTTTTATTAAATGTAATACAAAATGTTCAAAATAAGATTAATTGTAACCAATAAAAAAAAAAAAAATGATTGTGGCCTTAACCTGAATCAAATATATAATGTGATTCTGTATCCTTTATCTTTGATATATTGTAACTTACCAAATTATATTCAATTAAAGCTCTGTCATTAAAACTGACGTAGACTCGTTCATTAGTTTGACTTAACAATCGATGTGTTAAGATTATAATTTAATATTAGTGCAATAAATAATGTTTATTATGATTTATCATGTCTTGTTTTTCATATCCATCTTGCTGTCACTAGGCAAATCAACAAAAGGTAGGTTACAACTGTATTTCATGAAAAATATTTCTGTTTACAGCCTTACTTATTTCCTAAAATTAAGAACATGATATTTCCTTCTAGAACCATACACACTATTGTTGCAAGTTGAAATTATTGATAAACGTTGCATCGTCCACAACATTACCAGACCAAATCACTCATCTTGATTAGTAGTTGAAAAACAATAATGTCATTGCATTTTATAAAACAAATCCTTGATATTCAAAGTGACATTGTTAAGGGAACATGATGAACGTATACATGATATTTTTACAATAATGATCTGAAGAATATGCAATTAAGTGAGTTCATCGCGTTACTTTTGCGACAGTATTGAGAATTTTGAAAGTATTCAAGAATTAACTTTTACCATTTTTCTACAACCCCTAGATTTGTCTTGTTTTATTAAATAAGATAATAAAATACACAGCATAATGAATTTTGACCAATTGTTAATGTTTGTTAACTGATTGTCGTTTTGAACCTGAATTAAATTAATCATATATTTTATTGCGTGACTTATGAATCCTTTATCTTTGATAAAATACGATTATATTGAAACTTGGTCAATTACATTCACTTAAAACCCTATTGATTAAAGTCTACGTAGACTCGTTCATTAGTTCGACTTAATAATTGGTGTCTGCAAACGGTTATTGATTATGAATGTAATCAATAATGTTTATGGTGATTTATCAGTTGATGAATTTTCCTCTCTTAATTTTCATATCCACCTGATTGTCACTTGATGCAACGACAGTTCGTAAGTAATAACTGTATTTCGTTTTAAATGTTTATGTTTACCGTCATTTTTTTTTCAAAAATTAAGTAAATTATATTTCGATCTACAACAATACACACTATTGTTGCAAGTTGAAATTACTGATACAGTAACATTACATCATCCACAGCCTTTCCAGATCAAAGCACTCATCTTGATTAGTAGTTGAAAAACAATAATGACATTACATTTCATGTAAAAATCCATTGATATTCAAAGTGACATTGTTTAGGGAACATGCTGACATTTTACACTTTATTTTGGAAATTAATAATCTGCAGAAGATGCAATTAAGTGAGTTCATCTTGTTACTTACGGTCTTGCGACAGTATTTGGAGATTTCTTAGTATTCAAGAATTAACTTATACCAATTTTCTACAACCCCTAGGTTTATCTTATTTTACTTAATAAGATTATAAAATACACAGCATAATGAATTTTGACAAATTGTTAATGTTTGTTAACTGATTATCGTTTTTAACTTGAATCAAATTTATGATATATTTTATTGCGTGAATTATGAATCCTTTATCTTTGATAAAACACGATTACATTTAAACTTATCAAATAACATTCTTTTAAATTTCTGTTGATTTAAATCTTCGTAGACTCGTTCATTAGTAAGCCTTAATAATTGATGTCTTCAAATGATAATCAGTTATGAGTGTAATCAATAATGTTCATGGTGATTTATCAGTTGATGATTTTTCCTCTCTTCTTTTCATATCCACCTGATTTTCACTGGATGCAACAACAGGGTGTAAGTAACAATTGTATTTCATTTGAAATGTTTGTGTTAACCGCCTTACTATTTTTT
>NW_018408433.1:728856-730151 GCF_002113885.1 Mizuhopecten yessoensis
AAATTATTGATGAACGTTACATCATCCACTCCCTTTCCCGATCAAATCCCTCATCTTGATAAGTAGTTGAAAAACAATAATGACATTATATTTCATTTAAAAGTCCATTGGTATTGAAAGTGACATTGTTTAGGGAACATGCTGAAATTCTACATTATATTTTTGAAATTAATAATCTGCAGCAGATGCAATTAAGTGAGTTCATATCGTTGCAGCCGGTTTTGCGACAGTATTGGGAGATTTAAAAGTATTCAAGAATTGACTTTTACCAATTTTCTACAATCCCTAGATTTGTCTTCTTTTACTTAATAAGATCATAAAATACACAGCATGATGAATTTTGACCAATTGTTAAGGTTTGTTAACTGATTGGCGTTTTGAACCTGAATCAAATTAATGATATATTTTTTTGCGTGAATTATAAACCCTTTATCTTTGATAAAACACGATTATATTGAAACTGAGTAAATTCCATTCACTTAAAACCCTGTTGATTAAAATCTACGTAGACTTGTTCATTAGCTAGACTTCATAATTGATGTCTTCAAATGGTGATTGATTATGTGTGTAATCAATAATGTTTACGATGATTTATCTGGTGATTAATTGTCCTCTCTTGTTTTTCATATCCACCTAATTTTCACTTGATGCAACAACAGATCGTAAGTAATAATTGTATTTCATTTCAAATGTTTGCGTGACCGCCTTACTTTTTTCCAAAATTAAGTATATCATATTTCGATCTACAACCATACACACTATTGTTGCAAGTTGAATTTACTGATAAACGTCATATCATCCACAGCCTTTCCAGATCAAAGCACTCATCTTGATTAGTAGTTGCAAAACAAAAATGGCATTAATGACATAACATTTAAAAGTCCATTGATATTCAAAGTGACATTGTTTAGAGAACATGTTGAAACTTTACATTATATTTTTGAAATTAATAATCTGCAGAAGATGCAATTAAGTGAGTTCATCTCGTTGCTGACGGTCTTGCGACAGTATTTAGAGATTTAAAAGTATTTTAGAATTAAGTTTTAACAATTTCTACAACCCTCTCTGTTTGTCTGGTTTTACCTAATAAGATCATAAAATACACAGCATGATGAATTTTGACCAATTGTTAATGTTTGTTAACTGATTGGCTTTTTGAACCTAAAACAAATTAATGATATATTTTATTGCGTGAATAATGAATCCTTTATCTTTGATAAAACACAATTATATTGAATCTTATCAAACTGCTTTCATTTAAAACACTGTTGATTAAAATATACGTAGACTCGTTC
>NW_018408433.1:733186-873668 GCF_002113885.1 Mizuhopecten yessoensis
CAATAATGACATTATATTTCATTTAAAAGTCCATTGGTAATCAAAGTGACATTGTTTAGGGAACATGCTGAAGTTCTACATTATATTTTTGAAATTAATAATCTGCAGCAGATGCAATTAAGTGAGTTCATATCGTTGCTGCCGGTTTTGCGACAGTATTGGGAGATTTAAAAGTATTCAAGAATTGACTTTTACCAATTTTCTACAATCCCTAGATTTGTCTTCTTTTACTTAATAAGATCATAAAATACACAGCATGATGAATTTTGACCAATTGTTAATGTTTGTTAACTGATTGTCGTTTTGAACCTGAATCAAATTAATGATATATTTTTTTTTGCTTGAATTATAAATCCTTTATCTTTGATAAAACACGATTATATTGAAACTGAGTAAATTACATTCACTTAAAACCCTGTTGATTAAAATCTACGTAGACTTGTTCATTAGTTAGATTTCATAATTGATGTCTTCAAATGGTGATTGATTATGTGTGTAATCAATAATGTTTACGATGATTTATCTGGTGATTAATTGTCCTCTCTTGTTTTTCATATCCAACTAATTTTCACTTGATGCAACAACAGCTGGTAAGTAATAACTGTATTTCATTTCAAATGTTTGCGTGACCGCCTTACTTTTTTCCAAAATTAAGTATATCATATTTCGATCTACAACCATACACACTATTGTTGCAAGTTGAATTTACTGATCAACGTCATATCATCCACAGCCTTTCCAGATCAAATCACTCATCTTGATTAGTAGTTGCAAAACAAAAATGGCATTAATGACATAACATTTAAAAGTCCATTGATATTCAAAGTGACATTGTTTAGAGAACATGTTGAAACTTTACATTATATTTTTGAAATTAATAATCTGCAGAAGATGCAATTAAGTGAGTTCATCTCGTTGCTGACGGTCTTGCGACAGTATTTAGAGATTTAAAAGTATTTTAGAACTAAGTTTTACCAATTTTCTACAACCCTCTCGGTTTGTCTTGTTTTACTTAATAAGATCATAAAATACACAGCATGATGAATTTTGACCAATTGTTAATGTTTGGTAACTGATTGGCTTTTTGAACCTAAAACAAATTAATGATATATTTTATTGCGTGAATAATGAATCCTTTATCTTTGATAAAACACAATTATATTGAATCTTATCAAATTACTTTCATTTAAAACACTGTTGATTAAAATATACGTAGACTCGTTCATTNTAATGTTTGTTAACTGATTGGCTTTTTGAACCTAAAACAAATTAATGATATATTTTATTGCGTGAATAATGAATCCTTTATCTTTGATAAAACACAATTATATTGAATCTTATCAAATTACTTTCATTTAAAACACTGTTGATTAAAATATACGTAGACTCGTTCATTTGTAAGACTTAATAATTGATGTCTTAAAAAGGTTATCAGTTATGAGCGTAATCAATTATGTTTACGGTGATTTATCAGGTGATGATTTTTCCTCTCTTGTTTTTCATATCCACCTGATTGTCACTTGATGCAACGACAGCTCGTAAGTAGCAACTGTTTTTCATTTCAAATGTTTATGTGTACCGCCTTACTTTTTTTTTAAAAATAAGTTTATTGTATTTCGATCTACAACCATACACACTATTGCCGCAAATTGAAATTACTGATAAACGTCACATCATCCACAGCCTTTCCAGATCAAATCACTCATCTTGATTAGTAGTTGAAAAACAATAATGACATTACATTTCATTTAAAAGACTATTGATATTCAAAGTGACATTGTTTAGGGAACATGCTGACATTTTACACTATGATATTTTTATCATTAATAATCTGCAGAAGATGAAATTAAGTGAGTTCAACACGTTACTGACGATCTTGCGACCGTATTGAGAAATTTCAAAGTATTCAAGAATTAACTTTTACCAATTTTCTACAACCCCTAGATTTGTCTTGTTTTACTTAATAAGATCATAAAATACACAGCATGATGAATTTTGACCAATTGTTAATGTTTGTTAACTGATTGGCTTTTTAAACCTAAAACAAATTAATGATATATTTTATTGCGTGAATAATGAATCCTTTATCTTTGATAAAACCCATTTATTTTGAATCTTATCAAATTTCTTTCATTTAAAACACGGTTGATTAAAATATACGTAAACTCGTTCATTAGTTAGACTTACTTATTGGTTTCTTCAAACGGTTATTGATTATGAATGTAATCAATAATTTTTATGGTGATTTATCAGTTGATTAATTTTCCTCTCTTAATTTTCATATCCCCCTGATTGTCACTTGATGCAACAACAGCTGGTAAGTAATAACTGTATTTCATTTCAAATGTTTATGTTTACCGCCATACTTTTTTCGAAAATTAAGTCTATTAAATTTCGATCCACAACCATACCCACTATTGTTGCAAGTTGAATTTACTGATCAACGTCATATCATCCACAGCCTTTCCAGATCAAGGCACTCATCTTCATTAGCAGTTGAAAAACAATAATGACATTATATTTCATTTAAAAGTCCATTGGTAATCAAAGTGACATTGTTTAGGGAACATGATGAAATTCTACATTATGATATTTTTAACAATAGTAATCTGCAGAAGATGCAATTAAGTGAGTTCATCTCGTTACTGACGGTCTTGCGACAGTATTCGAAGATTTAAAAGTATTCAAGAATTAACTTTTACCAATTTTCTACACCCCTCTTAGTTTGTCTTGTTTTACTTAATAAGATCATAAAATACACAGCATAATGAATTTTGACAAATTGTTAATGTTTGTTAACAGATTATCGTTTTTAACTTGAATCAAATTTATGATATATTTTATTGCGTGAATAATGAATCCTTTATCTTTGATAAAACACGATTATATTGAACCTTATCAAATAACATTTGCTTATAACTCTGCTGAATGAAATCCACGTAAACTCGTTCATTAATTAGACTTACTTATTGGTTTCTTCAAACGGTTATTGATTATGAATGTAATCAATAATGTTTACGATGATTTATATGCAATTAAGTGAGTTCATCTCGTTACTGACGGTCTTGCGACAGTATTTCGAGATTTAAAAGTATTAAAAAAATAACTTTTACCAATTTTCTGCAACCCCTAGATTTGTCTTGTTTTACATAATAAGATCATAAAATACACAGCATGATTAATTTTGACCAATTGTTAATGTTTGTTAACTGATTGTCGTTTTGAACCTGAATCAAATTAATGATATATTTTAGTGCGTGAATTATGAATCATTTATCTTTGATAAAACCCAATTATATTGAATCTTATCAAGTTACTTTCATTTAAAACACTGTTGATTAAAATATACGTAAAATCGTTCATTAGTTAGACTTACTAATTGGTTTCTTCAAACGGTTATTGATTATGAATGTAATCAATAATTTTTATGGTGATTTATCAGTTGATTAATTTTCCTCTCTTAATTTTCATATCCCCCTGATTGTCACTTGATGCAACAACAGCTGGTAAGTAATAACTGTATTTCATTTCAAATGTTTATGTTTACCGCCATACTTATTTCGAAAATTAAGTCTATTAAATTTCGATCCACAACCATACCCTCTATTGTTGCAAGTTTAAATTATTGATGAATGTTACATCATCCACTCCCTTTCCCGATCAAATCCCTCATCTTGATAAGTAGTTGAAAAATAATAATAACATTATATTTCATTTAAAAGTCCATTGGTAATCAAAGTGACATTGTTTAGGGAACATGCTGAAGTTCTACATTATATTTTTGATATTAATAATCTGCAGCAGATGCAATTAAGTGAGTTCATATCGTTGCTGCCGGTTTTGCGACAGTATTGGGAGATTTAAAAGTATTCAAGAATTGACTTTTACCAATTTTCTACAATCCCTAGATTTGTCTTGTTTTACTTAATAAGATCATAAAATACACAGCATGATGAATTTTGACCAATTGTTAATGTTTGTTAACTGATTGTCGTTTTGAACCTGAATCAAATTAATGATATATTTTATTGCTTGAATTATAAATCCTTTATCTTTGATAAAACACGATTATATTGAAACTGAGTAAATTACATTCACTTAAAACCCTGTTGATTTAAATCTACGTAGACTTGTTCATTAGTTAGACTTCATAATTGATGTCTTCAAATGGTGATTGATTATGTGTGTAATCAATAATGTTTACGATGATTTATCTGGTGATTAATTGTCCTCTCTTGTTTTTCATATCCAACTAATTTTCACTTGATGTAACAACAGATCGTAAGTAATAACTGTATTTCATTTCAAATGTTTGCGTGACCGCCTTACTTTTTTCCAAAATTAAGTATATCATATTTCGATCTACAACCATACACACTATTGTTGCAAGTTGAATTTACTGATCAACGTCATATCATCCACAGCCTTTCCAGATCAAATCACTCATCTTGATTAGTAGTTGCAAAACAAAACAGGCATTCATGACATTATATTTTTGAAATTAATAATCTGCAGAAGATGCAATTAAGTGAGTTCATCTCGTTGCTGACGGTCTTGCGACAGTATTTAGAGATTTAAAAGTATTTTAGAATTAAGTTTTACCAATTTTCTACAACCCTCTCGGTTTGTCTTGTTTTACTTAATAAGATCATAAAATACACAGCATGATGAATTTTGACCAATTGTTAATGTTTGTTAACTGATTGGCTTTTTGAACCTAAAACAAATTAATGATATATTTTATTGCGTGAATAATGAATCCTTTATCTTTGATAAAACACAATTATATTGAATCTTATCCAATTACTTTCATTTAAAACCCAGTTCATTAAAATATACGTAGACTCGTTCATTAGTTAGACTTAATAATTGGTGTCTTCAAAAGGTAATTGATTATGAATGTAATCAATAATGTTAATGATGATTAATCAGGGTATGAATTGTCCTCTCTTTTTTTCCATATCCACCTGATTGTCACTTAAAGCAACAACAGATCGTAAGTAATCACTGTATTTCATTTCAAATGTTTATGTTTACCGCCATACTTTGTATTTTATATATTATATTTCGATCTACAACCATACATACTATTGTTGTAAGTTGAAATTACTGATGAACGTCACATCATCCACAGCCTTTCCAAATCAAATCACTCATCTTGATTAGTAGTTGAAAAACAATAATGACATTACATTTCATGTAAAAGTTCATTTATATTCAAAGTGACATTGTTTAGGGAACATGATGAAATTCTACATTATGATATTTTTAACAATAGTAATCTGCAGAAGATGCATTAAGTGAGTTAATCTCGTTACTGACGGTCTTGCGACAGTATTTGGAGATTTAAAAGTATTAAAAAAATAACTTTTACCAATTTTATTCAACCCCTAGGTTTGTCTTGTTTTACTTAATAAGATCTTGTTTTTCATATCCACTTTATTGTCACTTGATGCAACAACAGATCGTAAGTAATAACTGTATTTAATTTGAAATTTTTATTTTTACCGCAATGTTTTTTTCAAAAAGTAAGTGCATTTGTATATTATATTTCGATCTACAACCATACACACTATTGTTGCAAGTTGAAATTACTGATAAACATTACATCATCCACAACCTTTCCAGATCAAAACACTTATCTTGTTTAGTGATTGTAAAACAACAATAACATTTCATGAAGAAGAACATTGATGTTCAAAATGACATGGTTAGCGAACATTATAACTTTCTACGTAACGATATTTTTGAAATAAAAATAAACGAAAAAGGGAATGTATCACGTAACTGACGGCTTCGCGAGAATTCTGTTGTTATTCAAAGTACAGCTGGTTAGGTAAAATGATAAAACTAAGATTGACTTGTTTATGAGCTTAATTTATGATATTGATGTGATAAGTAATGGATATGTATCAGGTCAAGATGATTTTTCCTATAATTGAATACTTGTGCAATAAATAATATCTATAGTGAATGATCAGATGATGATTTTTTTCCCTTTTTGCCGCATCTCTTTGTTACGATAAACGTAAGCATTCAGAAATGTATTGTCATCGAGGAATGATCTAAGAACTTCTACAATACGTTTATGTATATGCTTGCTTATCAAATATTATAAAATGTTTATGGTCAGATTCATTGTAATAAAATGTCAATTATTTCAATGATGATAACTTTCTATGTGATCGAAATCAGTTATATCGTTATTCTCCAGTAATTATGAATCCTTTAAGTTTGATTAAACCTTATTAAATAGGAAAAACAATATTTAAGTAAGTAACATATCTGTTCCTTTTCGAATGTTTGTGTTCACTGCAAGGCTTATTTACTCAAATTTGTACAGAAATTTCGTTTTGCAACCATACACACTTTACTTTTATGTTGAACCTATTGTACAAGATTAAATAATTCCCAAACTTACCATATCTAATCACACATCTTTAAAGGTGGTTGATGGAAATAATCAGATCCAACTTTAATTAAAAGCAATATAGGTTAGGGAGGTTGATCAATTTGTTCATTAGGACATTCATAAACTTAAGGAGATAACTTCCGTAGAACTTTACCTGCAGTAAAATCTAAACAATTTCGAATTATAGCAAGAAATTAGAAATTTATTTTTTGCCTACATGGCCCTCATGCTCTTCCATACAGTACGTACACGTATATTACGGAATACACTAGTCGGTTTAAATAGTTTCAAATCAATTTCCTTACGTGCCATGTCAATTATTGTAAGATTAATTGATAATCATGTAACTCGGACTAGAATATGGCAACATAATTAAATCATGAAAATATAAGTTTAAATAGTAGTTATCCACAGTAAACTCTTAAATATTATTTTTTTTACCGCAATACCTTTCGAGTTGTGCGCTAGATATTATCGCACAGTTTTGCATGGTGACAACACCATGCACACATATTTATTACATCAATTGGCAACCGCACATCGTGTTAAGTTCTGCTATCCCACAACTGTACTAATAACCTAGTTTCCACGATCTCTAAGTGTATCCTGATTTAAACATATTGTGTGCCATAACAGATAATTGTGTTAACTGCCTTGCTTTTTTTGTTAAAATTACTCCCGTTATATGCATCATATATGAATGTATTTTTTATGATACTAAATGGGTTAAATGAAAGGGATACGTGCTCATTTGTAAAACAAAAGATATATCAACCAGGAAAACCGATAAAGGAAATTTCACGAAATTCCCCCTGCAACATGTAAGCGTGTATAAGATGCTATAACTGGACATTGTTCACGAGACAGGTTCATACGTCCACCATCAATGCTTTCATGGTTTCAGTTTGGAACTATCAAGAACTATTATATAATTATAGGGCAACTGAAATTAAAAACGAGCTTATAACTGATACGATCAGTTGTTTAAAGAAAACTATTTCACGGAATAAAGCATTTGTTGACATTTGTTATTTTGATTGCTAAAAACCAAACAATGTAAACAAAACTGTTTAAATTGTTCCAAAACATATGTGTACAATACATCGAGAAAATAACGATGCCTACGAAACTTATGCACAATTTAAGCTTTCTTTGCCTCATAAGTAATCATTTAATAAGAAAAGTGCAATATTGCTGTACTGAAGTTGAATTGTGTAGTGTATATTATATTTACAATCATGGTCTGGAACCTCGGTGGATAACACACTCCCCCTCAACCAAGTCGTCTGGGGTTCGATTCCCAATTCAGACGTGAAAATGTAAAGGATTCCCTGTCCGATCATATTGTTTTCTCCGGGTACTCCATTTCCCTCCAGCATAGAGCCCTCCGGAGAAAGTATTTAGTGTTTTCATTATCATCCCGATATATTGTTATTCCTTTTGAAATTGATGTTATTTTGACTTCATTTTACCTGAAATGGAACTTAAAATATTACTTCACTGTGCTTGTTTATTATTGCGAAGGTCGTACAAAGTTGACATTAAACAGCACAGGCTTAGAAACTGAAGATCAACGATCAACGCCTGGGGATAGCGGTTACAAAGACAGTGAGTAAAGACACACTGTATGAATATTGCCATTCCCATTTTTTAACATTCTCAAGTATCTAACTTGTTATTTGCGACAAGTTAATTGAAGCTTTAATCGTTATATTTTGCTAAACTTTTGCATAGCACATATACAGTATATTAAAAAACATCAACAACACGTCTTTAGCGTTTTCATCCCTTCAATGAGTTTCTGGCAGCCATCGATTAGCGACCTTTATATACTGAACGGCTAAATTAAGTATACACTTTGAAATGTATATATTATTGCAAAATTGATGGTGGAAGCGTCATGATATAGGCAGGAACTAGTCATGATCGCAAAACGCAGCTGCACGTAATCCGTGGTAAAGTGAACGCTGTTTACTACACGGAAAACTTCCCCGCGCCTATTGCCGTACATTTTAACCAGATTAATGGTCCAACAACTCATCTTCAGCACGGCAACGCCCGTCATTACACAGCAAAGTCTCTTCTGGCTTCCTACGGCAGTTATGTGTCAACGTTCTTCGATGGCCGTCGTCGAGTCCCGAACACCATCCTAACGTTTTTTGTTTGTTTGTTTGTTTGATTTTGTTTAACGTCCTATTAACAGCTAAGGTCATTTAAGGACGGCCTCCCCTGTGTGCAAGATGCATGCGTGTAGTGTATGTGTGTGTATTTTGGGAGGCTGCGATATGTTCGTGTTTGTCCCCTTGTGTTAGCGTGGAACTGATGCCGTCTTTATAGTGCTACCTCACGGAAACATACTGCCGAAGACACCCAGTAGGACGCCCCACCCGGTCACATTATACTGACAACGGGCGAACCAGTCGTCCCACTACTTATTTGCTGAGCGTAAAGCAGGAGTAGAAACTACCAATTTTAAAGACTTTGGTATGTCTCGGCCAGGGGACAGAACCAAAAGCGTTCCTCACAGGGGCGAACGCTCAACAAATGGCCAAAAGTGAGGTTACGATCATGCAATTGGGGGCAGCAGGTACAATTCTTACGCCCTACCTGCTGGGTCTCAATCCTAAAGAACAAGTTATGGTACGAGATATGACGTCGCGTTTAGAGGAATGGCGTCGAATCCCTCAAAATGTCATTAAACATTTAGTGTTGTCATACAAAAATGCTGTGTAGCAGTTGTCAACAACTTTGGAGAACACACAAGATACTGACATCCTAAGTGTTAATGTGTGTTGTTGTTACGTCATGGTCACTTGAATCATTGAAATGACTCCTACGTCGTTCTGTGAGACTATGCATTTTAAAAATCGACGGCAGCCCTGATTCTGTGTAAAATGTGTCTGCAATAATAAAATGTTACAGTTATGATATAAATTCACGTTTTCATGATGAAATACAATAATTTGATGCCTTTTATCAAGTGCATACACTAATTTTGCCAGGCAGCATATATGAAAAAGGACTATTTGTGTTATGGGTAATGAAAGTACAAATGTGCATGTACCTTCCTTAAATATAATTATAGGGCAACTGCAATTAAAAACGAACTTATAACTGATACGAGAAGTAGTCTAAAGAAGAATTTTGCAAGAAAATCAACGGCAGAAAGCATTTGTTCACATTTTTGTTTGTCGATAACCAAAAGCCAAATAATGTAAACAAATCAAAATCTTAATTGTCCGAAACATGTGCACAATACAGCAAGAAAATAACGATGCCTTTGAAACTTTGCATAACGGTACCAATTTAAACTTTATTTGTCTGACAAGTAATTTTTAATGATAAAAACTGAAAAATTTCTGTACTGCAGCCGACATGTGCAATGCGTACTATATTTACAATCATGTTCTTGAAGCGCGGTGGATAACACACGCTCCCTCTTCCAAGACATCTGGGGTTCTATTCCCTGATCAGACGTGAAAGTTAAAGGTTCCCCTGCCCGACCATGTGGTTTTCTCCGGGTACTCCATTTTCCTCCAACATAGAGCCCTCCGGAGAATTTTTTTTTTTTTTTCATTATCATCTCGATATGTTGTTATTAATTTTGAGATTGACGTTATTGTTGACTTCATTTTACCTTTAATGGAACTTAAAATATTACTTCACTGTGCTTTCTATTATTGCGAAGGTTTTACGAAGTTGGCATTAAGCAGCACAGGCTTAGAAACTAAAGATCAACGATCAACGTCTGGGGATAGCGGTTACAAAGACAGTGAGTACAAACACATCATATGAATATTGCCATTCTCTTTTTTAACATTATCAAGTATCCAACTTGTTATTTGCGACTTGTTTAGTGAAGATTTAATTGTTATGTTGTGCCTAAAAATTGCATAGCACATATATAGGAAAAGTTCATCCCTTCAATGAGTTTCTGGCAGCCATCGATAGGCGACCCTCCTATACTGAACGGCAACATTAAGTATACACTTTGAAATGAATATATTGTTGCCAAATTGGTGGTTAAAGGGTCATGACATAGGCAGGAATTAGTCATGATCGCAAAACGCAGCTACACGTAATCTGTGGTAGAGTGAACGCTGTTAACTACACGGAAATCATTATCGCACGTATTGCCGAACCGTTTATCCAGAATAATGGTCCAACAACTCATCTTCAGCACGACAACGCCCGTCATTACACAGCGAAGTCTCTACTGGCTTCTGACGGTAGCAACATGTCAACGTACTTCGATGGCCTAAACTCAATCCTAAAATACACTTTAGGTACGAGATATGATGTCGTGTTTAGAGGAATGGCGCCGAATCCCTCAAAATGCCATAAGACGTTTAGTGTTGTCAATGAGAAAAAGCTATGTACATATGCCGCAGTAGGCAATAACTATAGAGGACACACACTATACTGACATCTCAGGTGTAAATGATTGGTGTTGTGACGTCTTGATCACTTGAAAAATGGAAATGACACCTACGTCGTTCTGTGGAACTGTATGCATTTTTGCTAGTTAACGGCAGTCCTGATTCTATGTAAAATTTGTCTGCAATTATTGAATTTTACATTTATATTATCAAATTGACTTTATCATGATGAAATAAAATCATTTGATGCCTTTTATCAAGTACATAATACTTTTGCCAGTCAGAAAATATGAAAAGGACTCTTTTTGTTATGGGTAATGGGGAATACAAATGTATATATAAATTCCTTAGCGTATCATTAATGTAGTTTGTTATATTGTTGCAATATAATATTAGTCCATATATTGCACAATATATGGACGAATGGGCAGCATACATAGAGTAAACAATTATACGGATAGGCATACTTAATCAGATCCAAAAAAGAAATACTGAACATTGTTCCTGAGGATTTGGTACATTCGTCCATCATCAAGGCTTTCAGTTTCATTGTCAGTTTTTAGTGATCAAAAGCTATAATATGATTATAAGGCAACTGCGATTCGAAACGAACTGATAAATGATATGAGAAGTAGTCTAAAGAAGAATTTTGCAAAAAATTCAAAGGAATAAAGCATTTGTTTACATTTATATTTGAAAAAATAACGATGCCTATTAAACTATGTATAACGTTACCAATATAAGATTTGTTTGGCCTTACAAGTAACTTTTAATACTAAAATGTTATACTGCTGTAAGTAATTAATATGTGTAATGTGTACTATACTTACAATCATGGTATGGTAGCGCGGTGGATAACACACTCTTCCTCCACCAATACGTCTGTGATTTGATTCCCAGATCAGACGTGAAAAGTTACTCCGTTGCCCTCACACATAGAGCCCTCCAGCGTATTTTTATTTGTTATTGTCATCACGATATTTTTTTTCTTTTTATTGAGACAAATGTTTCGATTAATGTTATTTTAATTGTTGACTTCATTTTGCCTGTAATATGGAAAATTATATTCTTAACTGTCTTTTTGATATTGTTATAGCTTTCACAAAGTTGGCATTAGGAAGCACAAGCGTGAAAACCAAAGTCCCACGATCAACGCCAGTGGAAAGCAGTAACAAAGACAGTGAGTATAAACGCCATTCTCTCTTTTCACAATATCAAGTATATAACCAGTTTTTGCGGAATGTTTATTGAAGCCAAAATTGTAACATGTTGTTAATGGTTCGATTGCATATATATAAATGAAAAGACATCAACAAAACGTCTTTATCTCTATCATCTCTCCAAGGAGGGTCTGACAGTGATCGATAAGCGACCTTTATATACTGAACGGTAAAATTTAGTATACACTTTGATAATAAATATATTGTTGCAATGCATTATTGGAGTTGGAAGCGTTTTGATACCGTCAGTAATAAGCCGTGATCACAAGACGCAGCCTTACGTAATCCGTGGTAGAGTGAACGCTGTGGACTACAAGGACAACATTCTGGCGCCTCTTGCCGTACCGTGTAGCTCTTAATAATGATCTAACTCAACGTCAGCACGGCAACGCCCGTCCTTACACATGGAGTCTATACTGACCTCCAACGGCAGCAACATGTCAACGGTCGTCGATGGCCGTCGTTGAATTCTGACCTGTATCCTATGGAACAGTTGTGGGACGTAATATGACGTGGCGTTTAGATAGGCCAATGCCTTACAGAGGAAAGTAGTTTAATCCCTCAAAATGTCATTCGTCGACCAGTGTTGTCCATAAGAAAACGCTGTTTAGCAGTACTTAACAACTATGGCGGACACACAGAATACTAACCTCACAAGTATGTTTAAAATGTGTGTTTTCGTGATTCCAGGCTCAAGTGAAAAATTGAAATGACCCCTACGGCGTTCTGCGAGACTGTATGCCTTGTTTTGCTTGTTGACAGTAGTTTTGATTATGTATAAAATGTGTCTACAATAAATGAAATTATACGTTTATGATTTAAAATTGACTTTATCATGATGAAATAAAATAATTTGATGCCTTTTATCAAGTACATTATACTTTTGCCAGTCAGTAAATATGAAAAGGACTCTTTTTGTTATGGGTAATGGGGAATACAAATGTATATATAAATTCCTTAGCGTATCATTAATGTAGTTTGTTATATTGTTGCAATATAATATTAGTCCATATATTGCACAATATATGGACGAATGGGCAGCATACATAGAGTAAACAATTATACGGATAGGCATACTTAATCAGATCCAAAAAAGAAATACTGAACATTGTTCCTGAGGATTTGGTACATTCGTCCATCATCAAGGCTTTCACGGTTTCATTGTCAGTTTGGAGTTATCAAAAGCTATAATATGATTATAAGGCAACTGCGATTCGAAATGAACTGATAAATAATATGAGAAGTAGTCTAAAGAAGAATTTTGCAAAAAAATCAAAGGAAGAAAGCAATTGTTTACATTTATATTTGAAAAATAACGATGCCTATAAAACCATGTATAACGTTACCAATATAAGATTTGTGTGGCCTTACAAGTAACTTTTAATACTAAAATGTTATACTGCTGTACTTAAATAATATGTGTAATGTGTACTATACTTACAATCATGGTATGGTAGCGCGGTGGATAACACACTCTTTCTCCACCAATACGTCTGTGATTTGATTCCCAGATCAGACATAAAAAGTTACTCCATCGTCCTCAAATATAGAGCCCTCCAGCGTATTTTAATTTGTTATTGTCATCACGGTATTTTTTAAACTTTTTACTGAGATAAATGTTTCGATTAATATTATTTTAATTGTTGACTTCATTTTGCCTGTAATATGGAAAATTATATTCTTAACTGTCTTTTTTATTATTGTTATAGCTTTCACAAAGTTGGCATTAAGAAGCACAAGCGTGAAAACCAAAGTCCCACGACAAACGCCAGTGGAAAGCAGTAACAAAGACAGTGAGTATAAACGCCATTCTCTCTTTTCACAATATCAAGTATATAACCAGTTTTTGCGGAATGTTTATTGAAGCCAAAATTGTAACATGTTGTTAAAGGTTCGATTGCATATAAACGGTGCCTTTTATAATAATCGAACGGTATTTAAATTCTTAAGATTGGTTGCCTATATCTATATGTTAGAAATTTTAATTGTCGGAAGTTTTGTTTTGCTCTGTATTTAAATGAACTCAAAATGAGCTCAATAAACAAATAAAAACAAACAACCATTTACTTATTCATTTTAGAAGAGTGTAAAACACGTGAACGTATATGTTATAACAGCCGTGACTGCAAACGTCTGGAAAATTTCATTTAAAAAAACCGCTATTCATAAAGTAACCAATACTGCAAAGACATACATTTTTTATATAGCTAAATTGCATGCGGATTGGGGTGTGATTGCGTTTGACCAGACAAAAAAGTATCTACTTTCTCTCTTATATAGATAAATATCCGTCCGAAAAAGGGTTTCCCGCGGATGTAATGCGTCTTTTATCAGAAAAGTATAAAACAGAAGAACGTTTGGTTGTACCAACGACATGCCCAAAGGACAAAACGGTGTTTATTGTTTATGACAAAGAATGCGTTAGAGATAAACATCAAACGGATTTCGGGCAAGAGGTTTTATTCCGAAACCCAAAAACTGTAAATACCGAAGCTATGCAGGTGAAAAACTTCTGCCAGGAAAACGGAAATTACATCACAAAAGAAGAAAGAAGAATGTTGAAGAAATGTATCACAGAAAACTGTGACACTCTTTTAGAAAATCACCGCAACATCAATGTTATCAGCATGTCTCCGGTTAAATCGAAGGAAAATGGAAAACATATCAGGCCGTGTTTATGCGTTGTTATTTACTGCAGTTCGAAAGGGTTTATTCCTTTTGGTGAAAAGATTTTCCCTAAAACACTGAAAAGCGGACTTACCTGTTTTGATACTGATATCAGAGAAGGTTTCTTTGAGTTTGGTCCTGGTACATATTCTACTTCAAAAAGTAGCAATTACCATCAGCAATTAAGGATGGGTTGTCAATATGCAGTCGAAGGGAAGCCAATGTGTGCAACCATTGGCCCTTTTGTCAAATTGAATGGTCACATGGCATTTCTGACATGCGCACACGCAATCTATGGGATCGACTCAAACGGATACAACATTGTAAGCAGCAGTACGTTTGTCGAACAACCGCCATCAACAACGTTTGCGTTCCCCTCAGGGAACCAGTTCAACTTCCGTTGTGGTGAAGTTAAAAAAGCAGTATTTGCTCCACATGCTCAGCCGAGTGTTGATGCAGCAGTTGTCCTGATTTCCGAACCTACAAGACTTCCACACAGAGGGGAATTTGCTATGGATAATGAGATTCGGTTGAATTATGCCGGTAAGTTATACTGTATTCCATCTGACTATAGCGTAACATCTGTTTAATAAGTGCTAGTTAACTGTTTCTAAATAAAAACGAAAATGAATACATGGAGTGAAAAGAGGAAAAAATGAAATGAATACATACCCGGTCCCTGGTACTCCACCCATTGAGTTCGTTCCATGTCCTTTGATACGGAAATAGGGTTAACTGTAACAAAAAAGCGTTATGAAATTGATTTAATCAGCAAAAGTAACATCGGTAATAAGTACCTTTACAAAATATATAATATTTGCAAAGCATAATCAAAAATAAGAACTGAATGCATGTTCATGTATTTACCTGCTAGCGATAGCGCAGATCTTTAGAATGCTACCTTAATGAAATACCATTCCGAAGTCACTCAGCTTAGCATGCCACTCTGCTGTCACATTGCACTGCCAATGGGTTAGCCATCTTTTGACAAATAATTAATTGAAAAGTTGTGATGAAAAAAAAAATGTAAGCGAAAAAATGTCAAAATGGAATTGGTGTAATTGCTTCCATATCCACATTTCTTCTTACACGTGGTGGAGTTTATAAAGGGATTAGCAGCGGAAATTTCATACTGGGGCATTTACAATTTCACTTTAAAAAGTGAAATGTGGACACTATAACGTAACTCCTCCTAGGTACTGAACTTTGCCAATCGGCGAAAAACTGAAATATTGAAAAGGAAAACGTGGAGTTGCGGATATTTTTGGTCTCTTCCTTGAACGAGAGACAAGGGTACTTTAGAGCCATATTCTGCAGTTTATCTTAAGCACTTTCTGTTTCAAAATATTTAATGAAACTGCAACGTGTTTTATGAGAAGTGTTATAAGTATGTCTTTGTTTTTACTGATCTAGTCCTGTCTTTTAAAACATTACATTGCATGGACTCTATTAAGAAAAAAATGACAAATGTCGAAATGATGAAGGAGTCGCTTGCTCTTCTGGAATGTTTGGTATTTTCTACTTAGACAATGGTTTCTCATAAACGTTCCTCGATTTATCGGTTTTCGGATATTGTTGACATTTTTTATTTTGCAAAGCCCTTCAATATGACTACAAACGTACTGCCAGTAGCAGATTCATGATATGAGACTACTTTGACTTGGTTTCTGTGGGCTTACGTTGAGTGTGTGCGCCGAATATAGGCCGCAATAACATGATGGGTAAAATGTTTTACGACACTTGAATAGTTCCTTACAAAATATTAATTGTTTAAATTTTGTAAATTGAGAACATCCTTAAAATGTTAATATAAGCAATAAACCGCACATATGTGGCAGACTTACTGTTATAACTGCAACATGTGTCACATACAAACTTATCATGGTGCGCCAGCGGTCACCATTCAGTTTGTCTGTGGCACATTTGGCAGTTATACCAGCAGTTCTGTCACGTCTGTGTATCCTTTAAGACTGACACCCGTTCCCAGATTTGACATGACAATTGTATAGAAAAATATATATTCCATTTCCCGAAGCAAGTGCTATTATGAGACCTACATTTGTAGTGTCTTTCTCTCTCTTTTCTAAGTTCTTGTTGCTGTCCACTCATATTGCCTTTGACTTCAAGTTTTGAAATTGCTTTTTTTGAGCTTTCAGAAACTCATGTACGTCATAGCTAGTGAATAATATTCTCCATGAAGACGATGATTAAGTAAACAATCGTTAATTATTATATGAACATAATGATATTGATGTTTTTGTAGGATTTGACGACCTTCCATACTTTAACTCGGGGAACATTCACCTGGACCCAAGCACGATTGACGGTGACAAAAGAATCGTCAAGTTTGGAGCGGAGACTCATGTTACAAAAGGTAATCTTAAAAGTGTGGGCACAGTGATATCGGCAGTTTCTGCAGACATGGGAGTGTTCGGTCAACCTGGTGCAAGTGTTACGATGAGAAATCAAATGGAAATTTCTGGAGTTGCGGGTTATGGAACTTACTTCCAGCCTGGGGATTCTGGTGCGGGTGTCTTCTACGTAGATAAAACGCCTGCGGGACAGGAACTCACCTGCATTGGCATAGCGATTGGGACAACATCATATGGAAACGCTATCGTGACACCAATAAAAGCTGTTCTTGATGCATTACAACTGCCATCCCTGTGTCAGTTTCCATAAGTTGAAGTGGGACTGAACAACTATGATGCATACCAATCTAGTTCTTGAAAGATGCAAATCTAGTTTGGCGTGCTGCTGCAACGATAATTGCTGTAAACTTTGCTGTTAATGAATAGTGTTTTCTCTATGATTTGTTTGACTTTAAATCACAAGGAAGTACTGATAACTAATTTTGTTGAAATGTACACGCATTACCTATGTTTTTATAGAGTATATATATCTTTTGGTTTTATTTAGCTGTCAATAAGACATAGTGATTCGTCACTACAATCATAAGGAATTATGCCCATTTTGATTTCTTTTGAAAACACTTGTAAGATAACATTCATTGTTGGTTTTGTGGTGTTTTTTTGGTGATTTTTGTTGAGCAATCTCGTAAAGTTATACTTTTCGAAATTGACTTTGTATATAATACAACGTCCTGTTGGAAGTAAAACAATTAATTTTGGCTCATATTTAGCCTTTTATGCATTGTACTTTAGTCATGTTCAGTGATCAACATCTAGGTACATGTAGCAAAATCACTTATTTTACGAACAATTGCCAATACTGTTGTTATCGTAAAAGCTATATACTAGATATAATTTAATTGTTCATATCCAATTTGTTGTTATAATTATTTATAATGGTTATTTTATTATTACTGATTTTGAAAGGAATTTATCACATTAATCATCAATCAATTTTTGGGAAACAATCTCTATTCAAAGGAACAAACACCATGTTTCATGCAAAATTTACAAAAGAATGAAAATGTGATTTAACATTATCTCTCCTTATTTTGAACAGGGGAGTATTAAATTGTTTGCAAATATAACTTGAAATCATTAGAGCCAGCACAGTTATGATCCTTTTTCTATTGCTCATGCATATGACGATATCTTTTGTAAGTTATACCGCGAGACATTGCAAAAGTAACTACTGTGTATGTTGCATGTGTAGTTGCATAAATGTAAATGAGTATATTGGCCTTTTTTACATTCTTTTAAGATCATGATTTTTTTTTTTTACCTGGAACGTTAAATGATACTTTAATTAACATAATTGTATAACAGAATACCGCCCAACCATGCATGCGCATCTATTTTTGTGTGTATGCATAAGTTTTTGTATCCAAAGGATGGAATTCAGTCTTTACCATAATAACATTCTACGCACAAGGAACAATTCATATTTTGATCAACTCCCGTTTAATGGTTTAGAATTCACATGCAGTCATCGAAGTATGAATTGTAAGTCTCCGTATCATCATAATTATTTCAATTTCCCATATTTAGTTGTTTGATTGACATAATAATAAAACACTACATCATTTATATAGCGCACTGTATATACTTTATTACACAAACGCGCTATTACAATGTATAAGTGACAACCGTCTAGGTGGTTGCGCATTAATTTTTGCCTTATTTAGATTTTTACAGCATTATTTTACCTGTGTGCACTTATCTGTAAGGTATATTGTATAAGTTTACTGGTTTAAGTGATTTTTTAATGTTTCTGTAAAGCAATTTATGTTACGTTATTTTGACTCGATTAATTTTATAACCCACTTTGATTTTTATGTATTTTTTTAGGAATTGTAATTTACGGACTTTCCTAAAGATGCTCATTCCTACATTTTCGTATAATCAAGGTTACATGTTTTAGTCTCATGATCATCTTTCAATTTACACTGGTAAAGAGTTTCAAACAAATGATCAACACGCCGATTTTATATCATGATTGGTTATGAAGTATAACCGACATTTGTTGGATTAAAATGTATAAAAATCACCTGTTAAACTACAATGTGTGACAAGTATTTGTTGGATTACGATTGATGACCAAACAAAACTGTTTTGATAACGATGTATGACAATCATTTGTTGGGTAAAGTTGTATGACGGACATTTATGGGACCACAATATATGGCAATTACCTGGTAAATGTCAATGTATGACAATCACCTGTTTAATTACAATGTTTGACAAGTATTTGTTGGATTACGATCGATGACAAAAAAATAGGTTAACAATGTATGACAATCATTTGTTGGGTAAAGGTTTATTGAAGACATTTTATGGACTACGATGCATGAAATACATCTGTTGAGTTACGATACAAGACAAGCATGTATTGGCGTGCGATTTTTGTTTGATAAAACATGTAAAACATTTTTTTTTAATTACGATTGATGACAAGCATTAGAGGGAATTAGATGTATGATAAATACTTTTGGATTACGATGCATATAACAACTTCTTGTTGGATTGAGATGTATAGCAAACTCGTGACTAGTTAGGATGTATTGGTATTAGGCCTTTTGAATTAGGATGTTGTACAAATATTGTTGAATTGTATAAACATCACTTCCTTAGATACGATATGTAAAGGCTTTACACCAAGATGTATGACCAACTATGATTTACATTTCATATGTAAACATTTCTTTGGTTAAAATGTATAAGAAAACTTGTTTGATTACATAGTTTGCCATTTTGTGATTTATCAGTGTCATATATATCTGTATATAACTTGCATAGTAACATTTTGATAATTTTGCTTGATTTCCGCTTTCCTAAATAAATCTTTATTTTCACTTTGTCTTATCAGTTGTCAATCATACGTATCCTTTGGTTTACCTTTGACATGATCGTACAGAACGCTCATTTTAGTTATTCGCTTGTTTTAATAGTTTCTTCACAAAATCAGCAAAAAGTCGTGTGAATGACAATTAATATTGAGAAGCATACACATAATTTTAGAAGTGAGATACATATAAAGACAATATGGCATTTTTGTTCTATGTAGAAGGTAGGACGACGAAAGGGTTTCTTTCATTTTAGTTTTTTTCAAATCGTTACTTTAAATTCCATTTTTAAAAGTCGGAATGTAATATGTTTACTTTTTATAAAGAGTACGTAACGTTTGATCAATGAAGCAAATAAAAACAACACACAACTGTTATATCAATAAATGAATCGCAAATTCTTTAAACATGTTTTTAAGAAAAAAATGTCCACGATACAATTAAATGACATCAATTTTTCTGTTTCGATTACAATATTGAGAATCGTTTAAAAAATATATTTTTAGTTTTAAAAAGAGATTCTGTAAAACTCTAACGATTGGATTGCTTTCTTGTTATTGTAAACGACTTTGCAGGTTCAATTGATAATACCAGCTGACGAATTGGAAAACAGACACGTTTTTAAAAATTCATTTGAGGCAATAGTAAACCTAGATTTAACTCGAAGCGTAAGCTTCATGGAAAACCAAGCCCACGAAATATCTGTTCACCCCGAAATAGAGTTTGAGAGTGGAGATAAATGGATATAGTTTTGCGTTCACATCTAGAAAGTACACGTTCACCGCCTGACCATGAAGTACCTTTCCATCAAATCTAACATCCTTATATGTAGCTAATTTATCATCCGGAAACATACGACTGCGCTTTACTTAAACCTTGAGTTTATATGGGGAACCAAGTTCACTTCGCGACACATTACTTAACAATAAAGTACGCTTTCCACCATTACCGAAATCCGTACATAAAAGAGTAGAAATGATAGGTTACATATACCTGTATTACACTAATCTTTAGTATTTAATGTCAAGATTAAATGTGACCTCATTTTAGCATACGAAACATTCTTTTCCTACAATGTGCCCATTTCAGAAACAGTGGCTCAGACATGATTTGGACACCAATTTATTTAGTACTGAGCTCGTGGCCAAATAAGTGATCCCAGTTTAGTTTATTTGTATCCAAAATTCGATGCCTATGCATGAAGCAGTGGCTGAAATATGATCCGGAAACATGTTTTACATTGTAGTATTTTAGGTCAAGATCAAAGGTTGAATATAAGTAACTCTAACGTCATCTTCATATCAAACACAATGCTTTCCAATGTTGATCATATAAACACAGTTTTATGCCCATTTATTCTTCACGGGTGCGACTCACTACAGGTTCGCTATTCCCCTCCTCACTAGCAAGCATATAGAAGCAAAATTACCACAACTCTCAAGTTATAATCACCGTTTATGTAAGACTATTATCAAATGTATGGATATATAAATTGATTAAATTATGGAAATCGGATCGATTTTTTGTGATTATTTTCACGAACAATATTGTTTTACAGGAAAAGTCACTAGACAACATGCCTTTGGCTGTCCTACTTTTTGAAGAAACACCGCGAAATTGGAATTTAAAAGTGCTTCACTTAGAAATGAAAATTAAAAAAAAGAAAAACGATGTAAATATAAGCCTTAAACAGCATTCTGTTCCGTAGTATAGTTATATTACACGGAACAGAATGATGTTTAATGCTAAAATACTCAAACTGCTTAGAATACATGTGAGCAAGGGCCTTACTATTTGGCTATAATATCCTCAATAATCCTCAATGATATACCGTCCACATGGTTCAGGTCTTTGTAGCAACAGTGATGTTGGTTTGTTAAAAGTAAAGACTAGATTATAATGTGCCCTCTTACTTAACGTTTCCTGAGACCACGACTATAGTATTTGCATAAGTATATAATTATATTAACTTTATCTCCCAGTATACTATCATACACATTTAACCCAGTTTACCTCTGTGACCTTGAAAGTATGTCAATGTCATTCTTTAGAACAAACTTGAAAGCACCCCGGTATCCTACAAACAAATTATTATTACCCAAGGCCTTTTGGTTTTTCAGAAGTAGTTTAAAAATTTTAACATATTTGATCCCTGTGACCTTGAAAGTAGGTCAATGTCTTTCATTTAATAAACTTGATAGCTCTTCACTTCAGCATGCTGCAGACCAAATACCATGACCCTAGACCTTTTGATTGTTGAAATTCATTTTTGTTCTCTGATGAGTATAAAATTGACATATCGTATGCAAACAACTTGCTAAAAAGTAGTTAGCAAAATTATTTTTATCAGGAATAAAAAGGGACCAAAGACCGAACATTGGGGATCACCAGCTTTAAGATACTTTCTTCAAGATCGAATTCGCGAAACTAAAATTTGACACAAACATCGAGCGCCACAACATGACATTTTTTTGGAAAAAAATGCGGTTACGAAAAATGAAGCCTGGATACATTGTAGTTGTTACGTCTCTTCGCCCCGACAGACGTATCTCCCGTTTCAGCTAGAGTTGTCTCCCATTTTTGCCAAGATAGTCCCCCCTAGGCGGGAAATAACCACGTGCCAATTAGCACGTGTTCAATTGTGACATCAATAAATATGTCGCCGGTAATTGTGACGCCATCAAAAGTGAATGACGATATGCCCAACCCTCATGTGTTTTTGTTTACAAACATGGAAGACTACTGTCGGTGGATTTGTGACTGAAATAATAGGATATGAGAACGATAATCATCCCCTACCTTAAAGGTGTAACAGAAAAATCTGAAACCCTCGGGGTGATATTTTTGGTTGTCTAACCCTCGTCTTAGACAACCAAAAACATCACCCTCGGGTTGGTGATTCCTCTGTCACTGCCTCATGGAAGGGGAGGATTATATTAGTCACCCTATAGGAGGAGATAACCAAATACAGAATGGCGCGATCGAAGTCACCAATAGCATGACGTCACGTCAACAATAGCAGATCATGGAAAATTAAGTCTGTTAATTGCTGGAAAACATGAAGTCAACGCATATATTTCATGCAATCACCAAAATCATTGTATTTGTGAGGGAAACAGGGTGGGAGAAAAACAATCTTCCCCTACCCTGAGAGTGTGACAGAAAAATCTCTTACTCTAGGATTGATATTCTCGAATGCTTTACACTCGGGTAAGAATATCAAGAATATCATCCCTCGGATTGGAGATTTCGCTGTCACAACCTCAAGGTTGAGGAAGATTATATTTGTCAGCTTTAGAATTGTACAATCAACTGCATGGACTGAAGTGTCATCACTTGCGTATTAATGTCACTTTTCCAATTGTTGATACCAAAATACACCAGAACTTGCAGTGTATTACTTTTGTGTGTTTTTTTATCATTTCAGTTATGGCAAATGAAAACGTATGGAAATACATAAAAAATTGAATATCCAATTTAAATATCCTACCAAACATTCAACAGTATTTTGCGCAAAACGTGTTGCATGGTGTTACAAAATCAATATTTTGTTTATAAATACGGCACATATGTGATAAACATTATGTTTGATATGATACATAGAAATAAACAACGTGCACATAAGCACCCGCAAATTCATCGGATGCCGTGTGTCCAAACAAAAGTGATCCAATAATGGACCAACGACTGAACCATCATGTCCAAGATGTCTCCGCATGATATCCCTTCATTTTCTGCAAATTGTCAACAAAATGTTAACGATTAATAGAAAATATACCTCTAACTCGCAATGGTTTTATAGAAAAAAAATAATCATGGCGGAATGGCTATGAATTTAGTCAAGCGGTCTATTCTGACGCCATACCCTTTTTGCAGAACGCCGTGCCTGTTTCTGTGCATATCACGCCATGCTGCCAATTCATGTTCAATGGAAGGAAACTCTTAGTTTACTAAAACGGCTACTGCCCTTTGCCGTTCAACGGGAGGCAACTCGCGGTACAGCGTATAGGAACTCTCTGTCATCAACGGCATTTGATGGCTTTTTTTTGTACATGGCAGCCATATTGAAACCATGTCTTGATATCTAGCCGTGTCTGAAGTGGAACACAACTGGAGGGGATGGTAGTTCTGTCAGGAACAAGACTGATTGTGTAAGTCTACGTTTCACTTGTCTTTAAGGAAGATGACATCAATCGCCAGTGATAGACCTTGTGTGATGCTAGGAAGAAAGAATGGTATTACCAAGCTAGAGAACGAAAACACAACTGTTAACATCAATCATTGCATTAATCGTCGCCTTGCAACAACCTGTGTCCAAAGCATTCAGGGCAACGTAGGTGGAAAATTCAGATGAAATGCTAATAGAACTCTTCAAAAACAATCCTTACTGCACAGTTTGCACTGAAAGTCTGAATGCTTTGCAGTCCCTTCTGAGGGAAACAGATGAGCTTGAGAGCGAGAACATACCCGAATTGGAAAATGCTATATTACAGCTCGATCTCTAAGAAAGATGATCTTCTCTGTTATGTTTGTGCTAATGTGGCTTCTCTCACCAGAATGTTAGTGTGGACCTCTCCATGATAGAGCCCAAGTTACTTAAACAATACACTATTGCAACAGAACAGATTCTTCATATTGAGAATTTGTCTTTGTATTTTTTAAATTATCTCTAAAACAAATAGCTGGATCAATGCACCATTATGTTTGGATGTCAAATGAATTGTTTACAAATCAAATAAGACACATTCTTAAAGTGAACAAGCTGTTCTGTTTAAGTGCAATAGGGCCTTTTGTACTTGCATGTGGGGACAAACGAAAAAGCCGACGTTAGCGGAGGATTCTGTTGGTTTTTGGGCATCATTATATTTTTCTGGGAGATGCATAATGATATTCCCTTTTGCGAATGAGAACCAGGGAGAACTATCACGGCAGTATATGATTCTAGAGTGCAAGTCAGATGTCAGTTTCTTTCCGAGAGATAAGAGGTCCTCGTTGCATATGGGGAGGGGAATTGAGCAACATTTGTTGTTCTCAACTATTTTACCTGTCATCTAAGATCAATTTATCTTTTCATTTCTAAGCGATTGATCATATATTCTATAATCCAAGGTTGTTAAACACTAATGTTTAAAAAGCAAACGGTTAAGTGTAACACGTTGAGTGAAATGTGAATAGACTTTCAATGAGTCAGAGTCGGTAAGGTGAACTGATCAGTCATATCAGATTTACAGTATTTATATGATAAACTAGACGTAATTAGTTTTATCATTTACTTGTCCGTGATATGGGTTGTTTTGCATGTGTGACACTACTAAGTGTACATTGGCAACATTGGCAATATGTCAGACAAACTGTATCCGCCATGCACGGGCCATGTCCGTTTAACTACTGGTTTAAGGCTTTTCAAAAAAGTCACACCTCAAACGGTAATGTGTACACTGCATATCCATCTGTAAGTGCTATTGTTTTCTTTGTGCTTTATGTTAAGTACATGTAGAATGTGAGTATAGTCAAGCTCATGAAACCAGAATTTTCTGTGTGTTTTATGTTTGATTGCTAATAACTTTTATGTTAAAGAGCAGTAAATTTATACGATAAACCTATACATATATAACCGGACAAACATATTTAAGTAGAAGTTGATTATAGTCAAGCTCAAGAAACTTAAACTTTATGTGTGTTTTATTTGTGATTGCTAACAATTTTGATGTTATAGAGCAGTTCATGTATACGATAAAACGTTACCTTTTGATAATCTATTTTATAGCATGACAGATATATTATCTGTGTAACTGGATACAAATTACAACTGATCGATCATTGTAGCAAAGCTGTTAAAAGCCTTGCCCAAGTTATACATAGGTAAGATAACTTTAAACAGTGGTTTGCGAAAAAACCCATTTATTATAATTAATAGCTCAAGTCTAACAAAGTAAAATAAATGCATAAACCCGTTCTGTCTAAACAGATGTGTAGCCGTGAAAATATAACAGATGCTCTAGATTTTCTTGCATTCCTATTCGAAAAATTCCCTTACCAGTACTTAACTCTTACTAAACTTTGCGCAACCAGCGCAAGACATCAGAGCATGCTTTCAGTATAGTTGCCATGTTATCACTTGCTTCTTTTGTCAATGAAACGCTTGACGCAACTTCAATTTCTATTGTAATATTGCCATTTACATAACTATTTAAAAGACCAAAAAATACTCCATTGTTTAAGTAAACAACAATAAGTAGCTAGAAACGAACGGAGTGGTTTATATTTACTTAGAACTTATTATACTTAGAAGTATAGTTTAAAAAAATGCTATGAATATTGACATTTAAAGAAGAACAATAACGTATTACTACAGGCATGACAGATGGGTCCGAACAAAACAATATTCATGCCAGTATTTTGCTTTTGCTAGTGGTTTCTTCACACAATATAGAACAAATAAATGCTTTTGAGTGGCCAACAAATTTAATGATTTAGAAGAGAGAAATAATAATTCATGTTTTCGATCAGAAATGTACTACCTTTCTTTATTGTTATTTTTGTCTAAAGTCGAAGATAAAAATGAGTCCAATATTAATGCAAACAACCTCCATAGCAACATTCAGCCAACTTATTAAGACACTCTACCAAGATGTCCCTCCTTACTCAACAAGAGGCCCATGGGCCTTAACGGTCACCGGAGTCCTACAGTATTTAATTTTGTTGTTGAAATATGTCCCAATTTCAGTAAAAAATTGTTAAGTATAACGTTAACTTAAGTTTGTCAGGACCATGAGCTGATCATTCCTAGACCGATTTTCAGTTAGATCGGCCTATTAGAACTTGACTTTAAGTTTGAAATAGTTTTTCAAAATGGCGGCCATACTTGATTTCTGATCGACCCAAAAAATAACATCACTTTGTCAGGACCATGAGTCGATCATTCCTATCAAGTTTCAGTTTAATCGGCCAAGTATAACTTGACTTTAAGTTTGAAATTGTTTTCAAAATGGCGGCCATATTGTATTTCTGATCGACCCGAAAAATAACAACACAACGGAGATTCAGTAACCTTACCATGAAATATTAATGAAATCCCTTTGCCAGTATTTCAGCTTAAGTTGAAAATGTAAAATGTTAACGGACGACGCACAACGGACGAAGGAGTCGTTCTGGTGTGCAGTCAAATTACTGGATTTTTTTGTAGAAAAAATATCTGACGTTAATACCATACATCTGTTCAATCAATATAACAAGGATGTCTGCATCTCCCCTATGACCACTTACAATTGGCACAACACAAAGCAAAACCTTCATTTGCACGCTTCATCTACGACATCTGTAAATCGTCCATTTTGACAAGCAGTATACTCCTCATTGCCTACGGGCAACAGCATTCCAGTATTCAAATGACACCGAGTTTAAAGCGAGGCTCATCACTACATTTCGGACCATCGTTGTAAGTTGTCACTGTGCTCCTATAATCGTTACGTGTCCTCAAACCAAAAGAAAAGAGGTATCACCCAACCACCGCGTCCCGTAGAATTGA
The DNA here is from genome assembly GCF_002113885.1 of Mizuhopecten yessoensis. Classification (NCBI taxonomy): domain Eukaryota; kingdom Metazoa; phylum Mollusca; class Bivalvia; order Pectinida; family Pectinidae; genus Mizuhopecten; species Mizuhopecten yessoensis. Next base: position 760,647 of record NW_018408433.1, read on the forward strand.
AAAAGGCGGTTGGTAACCCTAAGTAGTCTACCGAATCCTCTCGGGCGTCCGACGTAATACCAGTTTCCCTTGCTTCAAAGAGTCAGGTCAATGTTCAGTCAACCATCAGCATTATGTCTACACCCGGATTCTTTGCAAATTTATCTTTCAAAGACTGTGTATTAAACTTCAACAGCTGTTCCTAGACGAAGCGTGGTAGGACCGTATTACTGCTATAATTCGTAGGAATCCGCAGACGATATCAAGCGTGACAATAGATTGAATTTTAAATCTTTCCAAATCACTATTAATTCTGGCTGTTGGCTGTTCCAGGCATTACGCTTTCGATACTAGTAAGCGCGGGCATTTTGAATTTGTAAAAATGCATAGGCAATATGAAAGCCAACTGGACAAACTCAAATTCAACACGCAGCGCCTATGACTGCAAACTAAAAGTAGTTCAATGCTTAAATAAACAGCTCCCCGCTGGAAGAAGGGAATTCCGAATCGCTTAAAAACCTGGGGTACAGTGTATGATACTGTTTTCTCTCTCAGTTATATGAAAATGTAATATATTAATTATCTAACTTATAAGTGACACTGCAGTGTGCTTTTTCTGTAAGTATGAACAGGTATATAACTCATTATTATTATTACATTATGTTATTGTTGTTTCATATATTTTTTGTCGCAGTAATAGCTGTCAAGAGCTTTCAAATTTTATCTTCAAATTGTTGAAGTTGGTCAGTACCATTTAGAAGTAGAAGTAGAAGTAGAAGAGTCAGTGTTCCATGTTCATACGTAAATGACTTTAAATAAAGCTTCGAGTATCTTGTATATAACAACGAATCCTTTTAAACAAAAGCTACCGAAACATACAAGATATACGCTGCTCCGTGTGCATACACACACCATACCAAGTAAACCATACAGCATAACCATCATCTAGTGTGCAACACAGATGTATTCGGTAAACACTTCCTCAATAGAATGTACAACACTATACGTCCAATAAGAAGATAGCATCTCTGCTATATACATGAGCCTTGTTTTATGCACCATATACAGTCTTCTTACATAACCATGCACCAGATACTGTAAAGCCCCAAATACTACACACATACTACATACATACATTTTACACATTCACACCTACGCTGCATCATTTACAAATGGTTTAGTTTGGTTTGGTTTAGTATTGTTAAACGCCCTATCAACAGCTATGGTAATTATTTAAAAGTCAGGGATGAACATGTAGATAGGTTTGGGGAATTTCTAGAGTCAGACATGTATGACTGAAAAACAAGCCAACTTTTGTTTTGAGAAAGTTACTTTTAATCACTGCACGTGCCTCATGTACAATAGGTGGTACCTACTTATAAATAGTTTCTGTACATGTTTTGTCAAGATGGAAAAGTACATAATAAGGATTAAGGAGTCTACAGTTGAGAGTAAAAATGAAAGTTCGATGTCGAGGTTCGGGTATGTGAGCTTCTGGAGATAGATGCAGGGAAAACAGGGAAAGCATCGGCCGAGGAGGGGTCAGGTATGCGCGGATAGCTACCTTGGTTTGTTTGAAACAACGTGTTTGATGTTACAACTCTATGTAATGTGTGTCTGAAGATTCTTTGTCGTGTTCCAAACTAGGCAAAGAAGAATATTGGCTTAAATTTAAGAGAGATCTTGCGGAGAGAGCATATTCCAGGATAGGGATAGGGATTCTGATTGTCGCGAAGTTAATAAAACATAAATGCATGATTGTGTTCCAGCGCGCAATGAATTGATCATACCAGGGCGTGTCGTAGTGCCTGAAGGTATCCAGGAGCCAACCACAGACCTTATGAGAGAAGCATCGGGAAAACAATCCTGCAACCATAGCAAGGTATCTGGTTAAGTATGGAAAAACTGTTTCAGTACGTATAATGACCACCGCCAATAAACCACCGACGATTTAACCTGGTACGTGTGTGGCTACGGTACCGAAGATTGAGGTTGTACAGCAAGACCAGGAATCAGAACAATGCCTTGCGAAAAGACGTCAAACAGTTAGTAGAAAATCCAAGATCCATGTATCTGCTGAGGAATTGAGGAAAGCGTGGAAAACTGCTGTTTAAATACAATACTATAGTCCATGCAACAAACCCTGAATTTTGGCGCACGGATAAAGTAAAACACAAAATAGACATGGTCACTGCACAGCCAATCAAGCAATAGATGCGACACATCCCCATTCATCAGCCAGAGGGAGTGGACAAGCATTTTGAAGATATGCTAAGGTAGCAGTATACAGTAGAGGGTTTTGCCATGGTTGATATTTTTGTTAAATGGCTAACCCCTGTATAATGATATGTAAAAAAAATATAAAAATAAAACTGTACTAGAATTGGTATGAGCATGATGAAGTGGGCTATGTGAGCTTAACATTTGTAAAAAAGAAAGAAGATTTTTTTGGTTCGAGAATAAAAAATTTGCCATAATCCGAAAGGGTGCGTACACATGAAAAGCTAGCTTTACAGGAGGTAAAATTTTGACAACAGCACACGACGCAAAATTGCAAAAAATCGAGTTTTACAACTTTACTGGAACCCAGATAATTCTGCAACCAGGTAGGTAATCTTTAATTCTAGACAGAGCTTAGGAAAAAAATACTAGTTGCGGGAGTCAAATTTTGAGTTAAAAATAGCAATTTTTGGCATTTTTTGGTAATTTTTGATGTGGTAACCATGGTTTTCACACAAGTGACATACATAGAAAAAAGAGGTTTATACACTTCTCAGTACTTTATATGTATTGTAAATGTAATGCAGTTTACAAATATATATACATGTATACATGTGTTGTGTAGGGTAAATCCGCTGTGTTTACATTCCTCGACATTTGCCTTGTTTATCAGAGTCGGGCCATTTATACTGTATACTGCTACCTAAAAAAGGGTATATTTGAGCCTTTGATATATATAAACCATTAAATGACCTAATCTCATTAAACAAGAGGTCTAGGGTGGTGATATTTCACAAGTTGCATGATGAGATGAAGGGCTATAAACATAATGACTTTCAAGGTCACAGGGGTCAAATGTTTTAAAATTTATTAACATGTTCTTTTGAATGATTTATAGTCATAAATAGTGATATTTTGCAAACCAAAACTTGGGAATTATGTGCGTACTGACTGACGCCAAATTATAATGACGTCACGCTTGACACCAAGGTAGGGGGGCATTTAAATTGGTTTATTCAACGTAATTCTGCCATTTGATGCTATGATGTGGTAAGATTTCAAAACAAAACATACTGTATGATGCAAAGGTGTCCAAATATTATCACTTGGTGTGCCGTCACATAATATGAACATAAAACTGAAAATCAACGCAGTGATTAAAAAGTACCATTCTGATTGGACTATGCTCAAAGTGATGCATGTAACATTTCGTGTATCTTCACTACAATGAAGATATAAGTTTTTATTAAATAGATAATTCCTGAAACTTAACAGGTGGAAATGTAATAAACTCAACAACACCATTGGTTTTTACGATTGCATAAAATAATGAAAACAAAACAAGGTATATCATGAACCACGTTGATGTTGCTTTAATGAATAATACAGACATGAAGAGTATCATGATAACATATTGAACGGAAATGTTACAAAAAATATAATGTAAAAGCTTTATACAACAAAACATTATACTTTCAGCATATATACAGACAAACGTTTCACTTTAATTGTAATTGCGCATAACATCAAAACATTACACATACACATATATTTTATTATATATGTATATATCGAAACACAAATTACACCAATATTAGCATCAACTTTATACAAACATATACACTCGCTCATCATACCAGTATAAGCATTATTCTACTTAATCCGAAATTCACATCTACAAACACACATACCAACTAAACGTAATTATACACTCATGGTGTTAATTATATACACACATACATTGTACTGATTTAGTTTTTCAGATTTGTAGGATCGTTCCTTGATTATTTACTCTTTCCCTAACAAAGGGATTCTTTAGTTTTTTCCGTGCACTGATTTCCTGGAAATCCTTTTTCCAGAGGAATATAACTTGCTTGACGTCATATGGTGTCAATATACATCGTGCTTGCGACAATAACTTTTTGATATTAATAAGTCAGTGTTCATACTTTTTGATGTTGATAAAATCACAGAACAACGACTTAACTTTGCATAGCATTCACTGCTTTGCAGCCAATTGGAAACCGAAAATCATTGGTTTGAAGAAGTAACATGTTAAAAACAAAATAAAGTCTTATGTCGACATGTCAATACCTGTTTCTGTCATTACCAAACCCATTACAATATTAGTCTTATGTCATCCTCAAAGACTGCTAATAGCAACATAAACAGAAATCCAAGAAGAAGTCCAAAATTTAGTGACAGAAACATTTTGATGTTTGTATAGCAATTGAAATAACCGACCAGCTCCGGCATCTGAAAAATAAAGGTACCGTCATGTATTTATGGAAAATATTGGCATGTTTTAAAATCATCCTACAATTTCATGAATTATTTAATGGGACGCTGATTAAATGTTACATGTTAAAAACAAAATAAAGTCTTATGTCGACATGTCAATACCTGTTTCTGTCATTACCAAACCCATTACAATATTAGTCTTATGTCATCCTCAAAGACTGCTAATAGCAACATAAAAAGAAATCCAAGAAGAAGTCCAAAATTTAGTGACAGAAACATTTTGATGTTTGTATAGCAATTGAAATAACCGACCAGCTCCGGCATCTGAAAAATAAAGGTACCGTCATGTATTTATGGAAAATATTGGCATGTTTTAAAATCATCCTACAATTTCATGAATTATTTAATGGGACGCTGATTAATATATAAGTGATTCGACAACATTAATTTATCAAATGATTTGGTATCCTATCAACGCTGAAGTATCTAAATACGATTTGAATAGCATTTTCTTCTCGGCAAGTTTGTAAGAAGGTGCTTCGTTACGATATAGATGTCTATTGAATAAGTCCCATTCCAAACATTAACCCTTGAAAACCCCCAAAAATACTTTCTTTTTGCTTATAATAAACCTAACGTATTTTTCGAATGATACTTTTGAAAATATGTATTTTTTTGCAAAAATGCAAACAACGAACAAATTAATAACAGAAATCTGCATAAGAAACATAGGAGAAAAACAACTAATGATCGGTGCTACACTGTTCATTTTATGTGGATTACTTGTTTATGCAATTACGTACCAATGTTGCGAGTGCAATATAGACAAACATGCCAGCCCCAAAAGAGAGTATCCATAGGCGAGCCTCGTCATTCGAGCCTATGGCGACGCCTATGTACAGGCCAATGAACGCTGTCAGACTTGAGGCAAAGTTAAGTAAAAGGGCTTTCTTGACTGACATCCCAGTAGATAATAGAACTGCGAAGTCTCCTGGATGAACAGTATCACAGTTATGAACATTTTTACTTTTACAATATTAGTTATACAGGTCTTTGGCAAGGTACATGGTCTCATGTTCGCTGTCAGGCCCTTATGTACCCTGAGCTGAAGGCAAAGGGTACATAAGGTCCTGACAGCGAACATGAGACCATGTACCCTGCCAAAGACCTGTATAACGAATTTGTCATACTGCAAAGCTATTGAAAACAGATACTGTGTAGGGAGGTAGTACGGGAAAACAGATTTTTTTTTTGTATTATTCCAACAATTTAATAAATTTTTAAATTGTAATAAGTCAACAATATGGTTTTGAAACAACATTAAACAACAACTCAGTTCCTTAACAACTCGTTACGATTGATTTTTGAAAAACGTTTCTCCATATTGTTGATTGTTGACATTAACAGACGAACGTTTGATTCGAATCTTCGAGTTATCTCCCTTACAACAGGCGCGCATGCTCTTATGTACCCTGGCAAGGATACTAACATAGCTTCAGGTACCTTGGCAATTCGACCAATCACCGTGCGACATCTTTCTTTGCAGTATGACAATAAATTGTATTGTTTGAGCAAATAATAATCTCAAGGAGGACATACATTATATGCGCATATTAAGCAAACAAATGAAATAATTATGATTTTAGTTGATGAAGACAATCGTCGCATCTGAAAGTTAACTCTATGAAGATGAAATATTTGTGGACTTGCATAAATTAAAAAGGTACAAAATAAAAACAAAACATGTAAGCATGTTGGCGCGCTAATACCCGGACCAACAAGAGTGATATATATACGTTATAATACCTTGTTTCATAATTGTTGTATATGAAAATCAAAAACAAACAAAAAGGAAAATTGCTTTTGAGCTGGCCAAAGAAAAGGCTCCACAGTAATTAATCAGTTCTAATTATGATGTCAAAACTGAAAGACAACCATGCTGCTTCGTTCCCGTTTAGATTGCAATATGATCGTAATAGTCTCTAATTAGCAGAATCATTATACACCGGGTAAGTATTTAATACAAACACTCTTACCTAGTTCATGAGGAAGCTCATGACAAAAAACGGCGAGAGATGTCGACAGACCTTCTGTCAAACTCTCTGCGAACGATGCGCCTATAGCCATGCCGTCTGCAAAATTGTGCACCATTTCGCCAATCAGAACCATCCATTTCAAGGAACCAGAACCTATAAGCATGCACTCATTTAAGGAATTAACGTAACGCACACACAGGACATTACACCTTTAAAATTTAGTCACAGATACAGAATGTCAAAATAACAGCTATTTCGTCTTCCTGGGACTCATCGGTGATGCTAGTTAAGCCAATTGGATGATAAAATTGGAAATCCAAAAAGGTTTAACCACCCTTGATACCGAGGAGGAAGTGCATAAAAAAACTTTATTTTATGAATTTCAAATATTTAGATTAGTTCCGGTAACTTTAAAGTTAATTAGCAAAGTGTGTATATTATGAAACGTGCAACTGCTTTAAAGACATTACTGTTGCTTTCAAAGTTACGGCAAATCTTGTTGACAAAGAAATCCAACAGCAGATTCTACCAACTTGTATCTTTTATGAAAAATGAACGTAACACACACCGTTATTGTACCTAAAAATAGGAAATTTAGTAACTAAGGCAACGTTATGTACAGCAGGTGACTGATAAGCAATGGAGGAAAAGAAATGTTACGAATCAGAGCAGTCACATCTAAGATACAGTTCTGAAGTGATGTGACCACCTGATAAACGTAAAGGTATATAATGCTGAGGAGAGTGTGGCGTCTCCTCTTCTAGTTCCCGGTGATAATTGAGATGCAAGTATTTCTCGAAATACAATAATTTTAGGATACAACATATAAATATGGTTATTATGACGTTGAATTTAAGAAACAGGAAAATATACAAAAAGCATGGTTTGCAATGAAAACTTTTTTTGAAACAAAATTAACTGTTGTAGCGAAAAACCATAAATTTGTAACGTGTTACAGGGTTTTATAGGCTTATAGGGCATTCCTACATACGTTTCGGAACACTTTTGACATGGATTCTACATTTGTTTGACGTTAGTAACACTGATTAGTTCCAAAGGAATCGTAAAGTATTGCCATCGGCACTGCGTTTTTAACAGCTTCCTTTGATACTTAACTGTGTACACCATTTATTTGTAATCGAATATAAGCAGCAAAAATGATAGTACTTTGCTGTTTTGTTTCCTCTTCCGGTTGAGCATCTGCACTGTTCGTTGACACCTTCTGCCAGACACGGGTTTTGTTCTGAAACAGATTTCATTTAATTTAATTATAAAATCATAAAATTCAATTTGCTTCGATGTCATTGATAATTCATTATAACTGGTTTTGAAGTTGTTGTCATGCAAACCCAGACATATGCCTGACTATATATTTTTTCCTATTTCCACAGAAATTGTAATTAGTGTTTTTTGGCTGTTAAATTTATACTTAGCGACTGTGCCTTATACTAAATACTGTTTTAGCTATTTCCCCCAGAAATTATAATCATGCCAGCTTTATATTGTCAATGTCAGAGGTACATTATAGATATTTCATGACCTATACATGCTAAATGAATAAATGGCTATGCACGACACTAAACATGCATCTAAACATAGAGTCAGTGAACAAAAATTCTTGGACTTTTTTACCCCATTTTAAATATTGAAAAGATATTATCCCAACCAGATCGGTATGCTGACGCGGACGTCCTGATGAGGCTATATTGTTCGCTAATTCGACCAAAACTTTATTATTGTTCCATTGTATTTGGATCAACTTGCAAATCGTTCTTGCAGATGCTCGATCTAGTTAACCATTAGGGGCTGCGACTGGTTTTATGTGCTTTTGGTACATCACCAGCCGCAAGCCTCTGTGTTGAAGCTGATGAACCATATCACTATATTAACAAAGCACAAACTTTCTCTACAGTTTGCATACGAGTTGAAATGAAATCCGGTAACCCCAGCTTTTCAGGCAGTATTCTATCCAAAATATACACAACTTTTCGAACGAAATGAGGAATTGATCCTGTCTTTTGGATACGACTTCAAAACACTACTTGGACACTCCGATTTAGACCTCTCATCTATCAATACTGCTATAATTCCAGATATTCCATCATGGACATTTCGACTGCCATAGGTAAGTTTAGAATTACACAATGATGAAAAATTTCGCACTCTCCCGGTTCAATACAAAGCCCTTTTTCTGAGTTCATCTCTGGATTTACATCACATAAACTTTTATATACGGGCGGCTCTAAATTCGAAGAAAAAGTTACAGCAGCAGGTGTTGTTGGCAACGTATCTTTTTCCTGCCGATTACCAAATAGTGCATCTATTTTTACAGCTTAAGCTACTGCCGTCGGTCTGGCTTGAGATGAAACAGAAAATAATGAAATATGTTCAGACTCTTTGTCACTATTACACAAAATGACTATTGTCACAAAACTTACACAGTTTTGCAGATAATATATAAAAATGTAAAGGCAGCGTGTTAGAATGGGTACACGTATTGAGTATTGTATAAGTCGTGCCACTGTGACGTCAAAGCTCATGTGACCTCGTACCGAGTTCAAAATATGAATATTCACTAGGCTGATATAAATGAGGCGTCATCTGGCCTGTCTATCATCTGAGTACCGAGAGAGACGGGGTTTCAGTCACTACACGTATTATTGCATCAAATGACCGTAAAATATGAAATTATGGAAAATCGTGGCGAAAATCCTTTAACTACCCGGCCACCGCGGCCCCTATTGAAGAAGAAAAAGAAAGTGAAAAGAGGACGTATATGTTACAATGGCGGCAGTGTTTAGTATTTCAAACTTGACTTAGTTAAGGACATTAAAGACACTTTTGTTACGTGAGTTCCATAGTTGTCGTCCCTTAAGAAGAGTCAGAGGGTTAGATTAGTGAAGTTAATTGTCCCGGATTCATAAATCTGCAGGGGAAGTATTATACGAGAACAAATAAGAAAAAAACAGTCACCTCTGTCTTCGGCGTCCTTAGGTTGTTCTTTCTCATGTCTATCAGCTGAATGTCACTGACTGCAGACGTTGTTGAAGTACAAGACTGTGTATCTCTAGATATCTATCATTAAATGTGACAAAGATAAAATAATTTGTATTGTATGGAGTAGCAGGCACAAAGTTGAGGGGAAACGATGTTAGGAATATAGAAAAGCCTCTTTAACATCTCCAGCTTCGTCCTATCTTAAGTAACTAATTAAACAAAAAAGGACAAATTATTGGGTCACTCATGTTTGACAAAAAAGACTGTACCATTAGGAAGCATTATTATTTGTGGCTAGATTACGTACGCGCGCCTCTAATAATATTTATTACATACTTACTAATAAATACGGGTTTTTTGTATATGCGATACGACACATTTGCTCTAACCCATATCAGCCCTCGCCGTATCACACCCCAAAACCCGTATCAGCCCCCGCCGTATCACACCCCAAAACCCGTATCAGCCCGCAAAACCCATATCACACCCCTTTTGGAATTATTTTTCGTTTTTCAATAATGCCCTGCAGGTAGGGCGTAAGAATTGTACCTGCTGCCCCCAATTGCATGATCGTAAGAGGCGACTAAATTTGGGACCTTATCTCTTCTCTCCTTTCTAAATAACTTTCTTCTTCCTAATGTCTCCCTTGACAATGCCTCACTTTTGGCCATTTGTTGAGCGTTCGCCCCTGTGAGGAAGGCTTTGGGTTCTGTCCCCTGGCCGAGACATACCAAAGTCTTTAAAAATGGTAGTTTCTACTCCTGCTTAACGCTCAGCAAATTAGGAGTGGGACGACTGGTTCGCCCGTTGTCAGTATAATGTGACCGGGTGGGGCGTCCTGCTGGGTGTCTTCGGCAGTATGTTTCAGTGAGGTAGCACTATAAAGTCGGCATCAGTTCCGCGCTATTACAAGAAGACAAACACGAACATATCGCAGCCTCCCAAAATACACACACATACACTACACGCATGCATCTTGCACACAGGGGAGGCCGTTCTTAAATGACCTTAGCTGTTAATAGGACGTTAAACAAAATCAAACAAACAAACAAACAAAAAAGTTTTTCAATATTTCAAAAAGAAAAACAGATCATAAGATAGTAGTTTTTATTAGTAAGTATGTAATAAACAGAATAAAACACGCCTTTTTCCATATCACACCAAGTATCAACCCTCGACCAATATCAGCCCTCAGGCCTTCGGCCCTTGGGCTGATGTTGCAGTCTCGGGTTGATACTGGGTTTGATATGGAAAAAGGCATGTATTATTCTCTATATAATGTTGCTAATAGTCAAATGTATTATAGATGTTTAACCTCTTTATCATATATCTATAACACCAATATTATTAGCAATAACAAACAAAACATACATAGGAAATATATTTCATTAGCTTAAGTATAATCACATTCTACCGTAAAACACAATTAACAAAATCGCAAATACAGGTGATTATTTCCTGTGTACACATGAAGTTTGAGATGTGTTTTTTCTGAAAAGTGATGAACTGGAAGTCGAACGGATATAGCGCGTGCTGGGTAGATATGGCGTGTGGCGGACGGATATGGGATGGTCCAGGATATCATACATGCAAAACAAACCATATTTATGAAAAAAGATAGAATTGATACGCAGCAACTTAAATATCATACCTCAATGTCCATGTCAGCATCGTTTTTATGGTTGTGAGAATGTCGAAAGAAGAGTTCCATAAGGAAGAAACTGTACACGCTTATCAATGCTCCGCACATCTTGTACACAGTGTTTGAGTCGTCGTGGTCTCCATGGTGACCTTGAGCAAGAACCTATCACATAGAAGCGAAAAAGTAATAAAATGTTTTTAAAATATTAATTTCTTTATTATTACATGACGTGGCAAGAATGCACAAAACGCAACATAACATCAGTAAACGGGGAGGCACTAAAAGTTAAAAGGTAAAAGTGTCATCAATAAAAATACCTACACAATGTTTCGTAACAGATAAAATACCTAAAGAAGGATACCGAAGAGTCAAACATTTTAATTCGCCAGAAAAATCTTTACCTCATCACAAAAATTGAGATATGGAAGAAATAGTTATATTGGGACAATTGTGAAATTAACATGTAATAGTTCTTTGTATAAATTAAGAGAAAACGACACGTTTAGCTTAATAATAATTTCATTGTTTCCATTTGTAGAAATGTCATACGTAAAAAAATTATTTACATCTAACAAATCATCTCAAATTCATTTTTCAATTTAACAAAAAACAAAGGATTTCTTTAGTATTTTGTCAATCACAATAACTCCACTACGTAGGGTCATATGTTTAAAGTCATCAGATACTGTATTTTCCGTGCAGTTTAATTTTCCGAAAAGAGGGCGAATTTATCATAACAGCGAATATTAGCAAACAACATAATATAAAAGGAAGTATATGTGGATGGCGAAATTAAAACTATGCGAATATGGATGTTAACGGCGAAGGGCGAAAGTTTGACTGTGCGTATACAGTTATGTGTCACTCACATGTGGTAAGAGATGGATAATTGCATCACCAAGAAGACAGCCAACAGAGAGAGCTAAGAGACCAGCCATGACGTAGACCCGGTTAACACTGTGAGCACACTTGACGAACACGGCTCCGGCGAAGGAGCACAGGCTAATGATGAACACACAGAGTGTACTCAATCCGTATTCTAAAGAGACAAGTAAACAATGTTACACTACAATGTCACAATGATATTAATTAGTGTATGTTTATCTAGTACTAACTGAAGTGTCATAGAGTGATATTGAGTATTTTTTTCATAATTATGTTTGCCGCTGAAAACGATGCATATAATAATTTCTCTGTAAAACAAGGAAAATTAACAGAATAATACAAAAAATGGTCAAGTTATCGAGATTATAATGCCTTTGGTATATTTCCGATGGCGATTGTCCAAGGTAATTATAATCTATTTAATTTTGTAAATCACGTCGATGCAATTGTTCATGTATCTGATATTCCTTGAATAGTTGTTTATATTAATGTTCAACAATTGTAAGCGTGGTGCTGTTGTGGTTTAAGGTCACTAGCGTCGGTTTGTTTATTTCATTGACCTACTTTCAAGGGGTGTTGTTTGTTGTACAATTGTAGACTTATTCGCGCATGCGTCACTGACCAGCTGTTGAAGTATGACTGGACACATATCAAGAAATGTCGTCATGGTTATGCCACCTTTCACGTGGAACATGGTTTTCAGATCGTCCTTGCTCAAGCATGGCTGTAGAATAAAGGGTTTTATTTCATTTAAACATTATGATTTATTTAAGCATCAAAACGCAAGATTCTTAATATTTCTAACAGCATGCATGGCAGTTTCTTGAAAAGACATATTCTGTAATACAGGGAAATACCTAAAACAGGTTAGACTAAATGATTGGTTTTATAAACTTAAACGTCATATCAACAGCTGAGATAATTCAAGAATATGCCTTGATGTCTGAAATGTATACGTACATGTGTGTATGCTTGAAGCAGGGTAAATTGGTGTAATTGCCTCCTTGTGATGACCATTTTATAGTACTATCTCACTGAAACACCATTCCGAAGCACCTAGTATAACATTCCACGATGTCATATCATAGCATACTGACAACGGGTGAGCCAGTTACTGCCATATCCCTAATTGCCGAACGCTAAGCAGGGACTACCAACTACCATTTTAGCATAGGAACAGAGCCCAGATGATAGGTACATGGTTGTCTTCATTACTGATCGGTATAATAAAAATTAAAAAAGCGATCCCAGACAAATTGGTATCCATTACAATCTTTCCGGTAGGTACGATCATGCCTACGTACGCACTGAGTCGCCTACAGCTGTAACAAAGTACCGTATGATGTCATTGTTGCGATGCTGCATAACACGAAATATCTGTTGAGGTTTTATGCCGTTTCGTGGTATAAACTTGCACGGCTACAAAATAAAAAACAAACGGTAGTCATCTATTTAAACTAAATGTGTTGTATTTAATTTCGAAGTTCTGCAGCATCCATGGAAACCACGTATGATTAGTTTATACACAGCGAACGTTTCATGTTATACAGTAGCTCTTTTTAGGACGGATTTGTTTTCTTTTACACCCCTGCAGGTCGGGGATTGAGAAAATATTACACCTGCTGTTACCCACCGCATGGACGTAAGAAGCGATGTGGAAAACCCCTGCATAATTGGGGTTTTGCGTTCGTACCCTGTTCTTGGGTACACAAAAAAACGACAAAAATGAATCTGCTGCACCCATTGAAATATATCTTTATATTTATCTATGTTTCTGATTGTTTTGTGCTTCCTAGCGACTTGCGTTACAATACCTCACTTTCGGCTTTAATGTTAAACGATCGCCCAGGTGAGGAAGGCAGTGGGTTCTGACCCCATGCCAGGACATAGGAAAGTCTTTAAAAATTGTAGTTATTCCATTATTAGCGTTCAGCATTTAGGGTAATGGCAACAACTGGTTCACCCGTTGTCACTATGATGTGACAGGGCGGAATGCTATGCTGGATGTCTTCAGCATGGTATTTTAGTGAGATAGCACTATAAAGTCAGCACAAGGAGGCAATTAAACCAACATACCCTGCATCCAGCACACATACAATCATACACGCATATATACATTGCACGCAGGACACGTCCTTAAATGACCTCAGCTGTTGATAAGACATTTAACACTATAAAACCAAACTATTTGTTTTGCTAAATACCAATCAGTCCATATGATGATAGTTTTAACTGTCACGATTGATGATTGTACTATGATGGATATATAAATTCAAAAGTAAATACGTGCTAACTATGCATCAGATGTTTTGTTTATTTTTGTTGGTTGACCTATATTATATATTGTGTGCTGAGCATTCAGACCGGTGAAGTTCAAAAGCAGTTGATTTTGATTATCATAAAATGTGAAATATTACCATGACTTTTGGAGCTATTGCTTCCACGTTCACAAATTGTTTGTAGCCTTCTGTAATTCGTCTCCTCTTAACCTCGCATGTTGTGTTGATTTGAGAATCGTGCTTATGCGCGTGCACTACGTTCTCATGGTGATCGTGTTTTTGACTGTTATGCGCATGCTCCAAATGACCTGACAATGGCTTTTTAACAGCCATAATTCTTTTTAATCCTGTAGATAAATGTGTAATACAGTTATGCCCTTTTCATTAAATGTGAATAATAGTTTGCCGTGTTATTTTGTGTCGCACAAGTAATGGACGAATGCGTCCTAATAATTGTTATTGTTTTTGTCTACAAAGTTTTAAAATTCCGAATGTCATAATTGCAAAACATAATTAATTACAGTATTTAATTTTGTAGTGCCCTTACCAGCTGAGTTCAGCAGACCTTTCTCTCCATATTTATCGAACATATCATGAAGAAAGGCTCCAGGACAAGGTAAATCGTTATCTTGGAGTTTATAACCTGAAACAAAAAATTACCACTGAATGTACAAAGAAATTAAACAAAAGGGCTATTTGACAAATTAAACGCGCCGAACTTGTTGACAGTTGCGAGGTTAAATTTGTCCAAGAGAGAAATAATAGAAAGCAAAACAATTACGAAACGATAAAAATAGAAATCAATGTCAAGATCGTTATACAATAAAGCGAATGAAACGAATTAAAATATTTCAAAAATCACCAATATTATCGGAACAGAAACACCCAAACAAAATGTAAGTTACCAAAACTACAATATTGAATATAACACACTATATATTAAGAACAATGGTCGTTTTGAAATATTGTTTAGAGAAAAATACCAGTAAATAAAGAAGGGTCTTCCAGAATAGGTTTGAAAATGAAAATAAAATGTTACCTTTGATCATTGCAAGTGCTATATTTGCGTAAAAACTGTCAATATGTTCTCTCTGTAGTGGATGAAGATGTCTTGGTTTTGACCACCTGTTCTCTGTACTCAAACAGTTTATGTGGTTTTCCGATGGTGGTCGTTCCTCTGGTCGCATTGGGTGATCCGGTGGTGGTTGTTGGTTTAGTGTTGCTTGTGGAGCTGGAGTTGATTTTTGAGTTGGCGTTGATCTTTCATATGATGTTGATCGTGGCGTTAGGGTTTTGTGTGTTGACAACATTTGCTGTTGATTAGGCGGTCGTCCGGCTTGATTAGATTGCTGATTGTGATTATGAGCCTGATTATGTCCAACAGTCACATGCGCAGCTGTTGCCTGAATAGTTTGTGCATCTGAGGGTTGTGTATGTGTGTGTTGTCTGCTGTGCGTTGGATGACGTTCGTGATGGACGTGTTTGTGTTTTACGGTGTCTTTATTACTATTACTGTTGTTGTGCATGCTACCTCTAGTTCCTTGATAATGACTATATTTCCTGTCGTCATGTGTATCGTTATTATGAAAATCCGTGGTATCGTATTCCTTTACAGTGTTGATGTTTGTGTTGCTGGCGTTATGAACGTGATGCGCTGCTCTTAATTGCTTATTTTTGCCTGCGTTATACTGGTGACTTCCATCGTTTTCACTATTTTTCACGTTCGTATAATGTGTGATTACTGGTTTAAACACTACGCTTTCTATATTTGAATTCATATCAGGATCCTGAATACTCTTTGTAAAACTTGTGTCTGTTTTATTCCTGGAAGCAGCATATTCTTCATTATGTATCACATTGTAGCTTCTTTTGAACTTGTTTAAATGGTTTCCTTTATCATCTGGATGTATGAGTACTGGCGCCACGTCCCGTACATGGTCGTTCTCTTTGCCATGGAGGTCAATGTGATGAGGTTGAACGTTGCCTTGGTTATGACCAGCACTATGGTGAATATGTTGATCGTGACCATGGGATTTCAGTTCTCTTTGTATATCCCCTAATGCCGTTTTGACGTTCAGGCACTGTGAATACGATAAACAGTTCACATCTTAGCTTAATTTCATGTTGATGGGACATTTTATGCATCAAGAGCTCCACCTATCATTTTATAATAAAGCATACAACTTGTACCGTTAGAGATATGCTTCAGAATGTATTCAATGAACTATTTTATTAGTAGAATTATTATGTCCTTGCAGGTAGGGCGTAAGAATTGTACCTGCTGCCCCCAATTGCATGATCGTAAGAGGCGACTAAATTTGGGACCTTATCTCTTCTCTCCTTTCTAAATAACTTTCTTCTTCCTAATGTCTCCCTTGACAATGCCTCACTTTTGGCCATTTGTTGAGCGTTCGCCCCTGTGAGGAAGGCTTTGGGTTCTGTCCCCTGGCCGAGACATACCAAAGTCTTTAAAAATGGTAGTTTCTACTCCTGCTTAACGCTCAGCAAATTAGGAGTGGGACGACTGGTTCGCCCGTTGTCAGTATAATGTGACCGGGTGGGGCGTCCTGCTGGGTGTCTTCGGCAGTATGTTTCAGTGAGGTAGCACTATAAAGTCGGCATCAGTTCCGCGCTATCACAAGGAGACAAACACGAACATATCGCAGCCTCCCAAAATACACACACATACACTACACGCATACATCTTGCACACAGGGGAGGCCGTCCTTAAATGACCTTAGCTGTTAATAGGACGTTAAACAAAATCAAACAAACAAACAAACAAATAGTAGAATTATTTATAGAAATACATAAGCAAACACTATTTCAGAAATAGAACACAAGGTAGAACCTATTGATAACTTTTGTAAGTGAAACTTAACCAAACAAAAAACAAATGTCTATTATCATATAGCCATTCCATCCATTAAGAACTCGACAATGATACAATAGGTCAAACGAATTAAAATCCTAGTCTCAAATATTCAAATGCATATACAAATACCAGCTATTTCATTTTATTAATAATTATAGCATACCTGTAATCGATTAACGTAACTCATTCTGTCCATTTTGTCACTATTCATATGACGAACGTAGTGCTGATTTATCATCTTCAGGGTGTGCTCATAATTATTTTCTAAGAGGAAATCGTTGGTGAAATCTTCAGATGGTTCGAAGAGTGTACGGCTTACAAAGCATTCAAAATTGATAGCCACCTTCAAAATCGTGGCAGCCATTGCATTAAGCGTTGTTGCGGTAACTGCATCTGATCTTGTTATTTTCGTGACGAATTTCTTGACATGTGATTTGTTTAAGTACTGTAAGAACAAAAAGCTGAAGTAAAAGTATGCCAAGAACATTGACATAACATGAATAATGATGATGACAGTTAAGTAAATTGCAGTGCATTTTCCCAAAGTTTTACACATTAGGGAGGTTTAAACAACCACAGCATATCATGAAGTTTTTCATATAAAAGAGAAAAGTGTACAATAATATTTACTTTCTTTGTTTAAATCTAGATTCAGAATAAAAAAATTATGAACATCAAATTCTTACCTCGTCATATGCTGCTGGGAGGGTGTTTATCCAGTGTTCACCATGATGTTCATGCATTTTCCTGAAAAGCATGGCCTTGTATCGCTTCTCACAGTTCATTCGTAACAGCATCACCCTGATCATTTTATCGAGCAGTGTCGACGGATCAGAATGGTTGTGTTCAGTAAGATGATAACCAATTGCAATGAAGGTTTTTAGTCCTTCAAATGTGCAAGAAACCTTTCTATTTGCTTCCGTTTGACCAATCACAATTGCTGACAGACCAGCGTAGATCAGGACCAACATACTGTGAATTCAATTGAATGTGAGTATGTGTAATACATCAAATAATAATAAGGATCCCTTTCCCAGTAAAGAAGTAGAGATCTTAAGGTTTTTTTGTTAATTCAATAATCTACCCTTCATTTCGTTTAGGATACAGTGTATGACTGAAGCGAGATAGGGTACACTTGTTGACCCCGTAGTTCATTTGTTTAGATCGAAAATATGAATATCAGAGGTCTAGGGTCCAAAGCCAGGATGGCCCCGATGCATCTTTACATAAAGAACAACAAAACGTTTTTCTATTGTATCCTCATTTAAAACAAACATTATGAAAGCTATAGAAATGCTGGAAACAAATGTGTCAATGAATACATGTATTAACAGTTTTTAGTAGTGTAACGGTGATCCTTATTCTATTTTGTACGAAAGAAATCACGAATACATATGATCAATTTCCGTTTGATATTTTATGAGTTATAAGAAAAATATCTATTTAGAAGAAACAGTGATTTAAGATGTTGAATAATCACGTCCAGTTTTCCAGCTCAGGGCATGATTATCTTAACATCTTAACAAGTCGTTAACATAAGTTTTAAACGTTATTTTATAGAAGTATATAAAATTATGCAAATAGAAAAGATGAGATGATCATATTGATTCTTTGTTTCTTTACCGTGTACCAAATTCAGCAAAGAAAGAGTAATCGAAAGAAGTCCCGTAAATTATACAAAAATGAGGGAAAATAATAGCATTTAAAAAGATTGTCAAAGATGACAGCTTTATTTCCATAACTGGAATTTGAAGGAGTATAAAATACACCTTTGGCAACTATCCCTATCTCCCGTCCCCATCGATCCATATCCAAAACACAGCACATGTATGGCAGTATGGTAACAGGTTTTATTTTTTGATCTGTATACATTGAGACAACATGTAATGAAAAAGAATGTGCCCCAATCATTTTTTATTTTTGACAAATCAATTCACATTTGAATAAGGCGCTGGTGTTAACTATAAAGACCCTTTGTCATATTTGAAAATACTTTGAAAAAGCGATTGCGACTTCATAATAAACGTGATTCGCACTGCTGACACCATTCACAGCACACAGATCATATGGTGAAACCATTATTCATAGATATAGTGTATTTTTCCAATGAACATTGTGAGCATTCATCAATTGTATTAATCTAATGTCTAATTTTATACAGCCTGCAATTAATATATCATTATTGTAAGACATATGTCATTATTTTGAATAAACCACGTGAATAATTGCCAGGCAGAATATGTTGTATCATTTACCTGTAGTATGGGAGTTCCATTTTGTTCCTTATCAGTCGGCAGTGTCACTACTCATGGTTCCCATTTTTATGTTATCTCTCTGCGCGTGATCTTGACCGAGATGTTTGACAGTTATGTGAATAACCTTTGTATACTTGAATCTTCTAATATAGCAATCGCAAAAGATTATTTTCAAGTGTGTTTCAAACAATTTCTTTGCAAGGAATGTTGCAAGTTAAATCTCGCTGTTCCTATCAAAATCGTTATATAGATATTGATAACATGATCAATTCCTATTAAAGATAATTAAATAAATTATGAATATTACATGCTAAATAACATTTCTGATTCGATTGTTATTATGTGTTTATTTCTATTCATTTATTAAGGACATTATTTTAAAATAGTACTGCATGCTTCCATGCTGTGTATATCTTGTTGTATGAATTTATTTGTAGGGGGCCATGTGAAAGATTTATATAATTGTTCAGTCCCTCGGGAGGAGGGAGAGAGATTCTGAAGTTGCAATGAACGAAGCTTTCCCGAGTGTTTGACAACCTCAGAATGTTTCCCCGAGAGTTGAGTTTCCCAATCTCACCTTAAAGTTGTTAAATATTCTTTTGATCTTACTGTTCATCAAATCACATACACAATGTGATGTTGGCGTTACAGGCTAAACACATTGTTGACGTGATATCATACATTTGTTATAAATAGGGGAATCCCCCGTGCCAACCCTTCGGTGAGACAAGGATAACACCTGTCCAGCGTACGAAAATGATACATTCCATATTGGTTACCTTTACCGATATTGCAGCAGCATTATTCTTATCAACAGCCATACAAAATATCCAAAGTACACTTCTGTGATGTTTCCATCATTGTAATTTTCATATTTATAGTAGAAAGATTAAGGCGATAACGTATGCAGTACAGTTTCTACTGAAGTGGTCTACTCAGGAACGTACATCATGTGGAAGACATTTAGGCCCCGACACCAGACTTAGACATTTTGACAGATAGATGTCTGGTGTTGGCCATCTTTCTGTCAAAATGTCTGACTATAGGAAAATATTACGAGTTCAACGTATTTTTATTACCGATACAAACATCCTTTGCTGTGAGATTTATTATCATTTGATTTTTAACGGTCCATCAACACAAACGACGTCATTAGGGCATATAAAAAGTGGATATAGTATGTTCAAGGAATTGACGTCAAACGAACGAAAAGGTAACCTTTGTTGTGATAAAACCTTTGTTGTGATAAGTTATGTGAGGTAGTGAATCTAACCCCAACTAATTGAGATTTAAAAAAACCCAACTGAAACTATCATATATAATTCCTGCTCTATTTGTTTAGATAAAGCTATGTGATTTATAATGGTTTTGTAATTCCTGAGCAGGTGTTGCTAGTAAGATAATGGAATCGGAACGTAAATCGCTGTATGATATGGGAAGGTTGTACTGTAAACATATGTCCTTGTGGTTTGTAGCATGCGTTTAATCATGAACTGCACTTGGAGCCATGTCGTGAACAGAAGACGGACAAAACCTGATAAATAGGCTACATAGGAATCTGTTCGTAGTTATTTTTTTAACATTTCTTATTCAAATCTTTATCAATTAATATACCCCTCGTACCCAGGTATTATATTTTCATTCTCACCCTTTTTGAGGGAGTTATTGCCCTTATTTGAAAAACGCTTGCCTGGACACTTCTCAAAAAGTACTGTACCAATTTAAATTAAAGTTTTCAGATATGATAACTAACCATATGATATTGTGCATCCAGGTATTATTTGTTCAATCTGACCATTTTTACGGAGTAATGGCCCTTTACAATGATGTTTCCACTGATCACTCATATGATGTTTGTGCTGACCACCGATATGATGTTTGTGCTGACCACTCATATGTTGTCTGAGGTGGTCAATCACGTAGTTTAGCTTGACCACCGACATGATGTTTGTGGTACATGCGTAGCTCACCACATGTACCGTAGGGCGAATAATGTGGAACCCCCTGCAGCATTGGAGATTTGTTTTTGTGCCCTCTTTTTGGGGACACAAACGACCAAAAATAATTCTACAGCAACCATAGCAATATTTGGAATCTTTTTATGGCAAAACCTCACTTTTGGCTTTAATTTTGAACGTTCACCCAGGTGAGGAAGGCGGCAATGGGTTCTGTCCACAGGCCGGGACATACCAAAGCTCTTAAAAATGGTAGTTCTTTATCTCTGCTTAGCGTTCATCATTTAGGGGAATGGCAACTACAATTTCACCCGTTGTCAGTATAATGTCACCGGGCGGAATGCTGTGCTGGATGCCTTCGGCATGGTATTTCAGTGAGAAAGCACTATGAAGTCGGCATATCAGATATGCTGTTTCTGGCACACATGCATACTTACACCACACACATGGAGACAGGTCCTTAAATTACCTTAGCTGTTAAACAAAACAAGAGGCCCAATGGGCCTGCATCGCTCACCTGGTATTAATTTCACACTTTTAATCTTATAAGTGGATTACAGCAACAGGCAGAAAATCAGTGTTTGAATCATAAGAACCTATTAAAAGATTTAAACATATGGCGCCTGTGACCTTGAATGTTGAACAAGTGGGTCAAGAACATTTATTTGAGCAAACTTGGTAGCCCTTCATCCCAGCATGCTACAGGTCCAATTTCAGTATCCTGTGCCGTTTAGTTATTGAGAAGAAGTGGTTTGAAGATTTTAAGACATTTGACTCCTGTGACCTTGAAAGTTGGTCAAGGTCATTCATTTGAACAAACTTGGCAATCCTTCATCCCAGCATGCTACAGGCCCAATATCGGTACCCTGGGCCTTTTGGTTATTGAGAAGTCGTTTGAAGATTCAAGGTCATTCATTTGAACAAACTTGGTAGCCCTTTATCCCAGCATGCTACAGGCCCAATATCAGTACCCTGGGCCTTTTGGTTACTGAGAAGAAATTGTTCGAAGATTTTAAGACAGTTGACCCCTGTGACCTTGGAAGTGGGTCAATGTCATTCATTTGAACAAACTTGGTAGCTCTTCATCCCAGCATGCTACATGCCAAATATCATCAGCCTGGGCCTCTTGGTTATTGAGAAGAGGTTGTTTAAAGTAAAAAGTTGACGCCGGACGGACGCCTGACGGACGACGCACCATGCCATAAGCTCACTTGGCCCTTTGGGCCAGGTGAGCTAATAAAACCAATCCAAACTTATTGATGTTTCTGGTAAACTCACTAAAATTTTGCGAATCACCTAGCACAGTATTTCTTTTGGACAAAAATGGATAATGGATTTCCCAGCCAATGACGCTATCTGTGGTTTAGTTTGTGTTTCACATCCTATTAACAGCTGAGGTCAATTAAGGACCTGCCAGGTTTTGGTGGTGGAGGAAAACCCAAGTTCCCCGAGAGAAACCATAGACCTACGGCCAGTACCTGGCGACTATCCATTTAAAGCTGAGCGTCTAAGCAGAAAGCAGGAAATGTAAGGACACTTTTGAACTTTGGTTGGTCAAGTCCATGGGACAGAACCTTTACCCATAACCTTTCTCGCTTGGGCAAACTGAGGTTCAAGGTCACTGAGGTCAAATATGTTTAAATTTTCTTAAACAACTTTTTTTGCCCAGGGGATTGATATTTTGCCAGTATCAAGCTAGGATTACTGGCTACGAAGGAAGTTGTTTCAAATGAATCAAGGTCGCATGGCTCAAATTTTATAAGAGATATTCAAACATAATCCAGCTAGGTAAGCAAATAACCTGAAGCATTTTTATGAGTAATATTATCAGGGATAGTTGAATTATTCAGCTGAAGTGCTCATCGAATAAGATGTCCTGACGCCCACCTGGTTATTTAAGCAGTTATGAAGATAAGTCTCATTGAAAGCAGTACTGCAATCAAGCATGCTATCGGCATAATATCATCACCCAAGGCCTCTTGGTGAACAGAAAAAGTAGTTTCAATACTTTTGTATTTTTCATATACTTAACGCTTGTCAACAATCTACTGACCAAACATGACTGTAGGCCTCACGGTTATTCAAAAGATGTTGAAGTGTTTTTACATATTTGATCCCTGTGATATTGAATTAAAGTCAAGGTCGTTTATTAGATGAAATATTGAAGCCCTCCATCAAAGGTACCTTCTAGTCAGATATCATGTTTTTAGTTTCAAGAATAAGTTCTTCCAAGAAAACAGTTGACTGACAAGCAAGCAGCTGACGTCTCACCATTCACCATTAGGTCACAAGCACTTCTTGCCAGGTGAGCTAAAAAATCTAAGGCAATACAATCACTTTATCTGAAGAACGTTTTTATGTAGATGTAAGTTTTTATATAAAAAAAAAGCATTAACTAGTTTTATTGACATCACATCTTTATATTATTATATTGGGAGATTTTAAATAATAACATTTGCAAATGGTACCCAAAGGAAATGGTTCTGGCTGCAAAATTATCTGGGTTAAAACACCAATTGGCTGAAAGACTAAAATCTTGGTATCTCATTTCTACAGTATACAGCATACATTTCAAACAACAATGTTAAATAATTACCAACCCTCAAATTCTGTAATTAATAGGCACAGGACAATACAAAGTATAAAAACATTCCCAATATTAATAACGATTTTCCAAAATTTACAATTAACAGTTCTTTCAAAACATCCAACCAAAGCGTATCTAACCACAGCATATTTAAAAAGGTTGCATAGTTTTAGGCAGCAGAATATGATATCACAATGTATAACAAGGTATTCAACCTAGAATAATCGAACAAATAGTGTACAACAAGGTATACAACTTGGCCTACATCTCATCGACAATGTATGAAAAGGATATTCAACCTTTCAACAATCTAACATTGTATCAACATTCCCTTTACTTAAAGATCCCTTTCCCACTAAGAACAAAATGCTAGAAAACACCAAATGGATGTATTTTTTTATGGATACAGTAATCTCTCCTTCCTTTCCTTCTGGATATAGCTGTAGCGTAAATTGGCCAGGATACTACCGCTAACCAGGTAGCTAAGTAGGGTTTTAGTGACGCGATAATTAATGAGCAAAGGACCAGCAATTGAATTCTAGTCAGACCCGTTCCATTTTTCGCACTGAAAACCCTGTTGCTGATCTTTTTTGTTAATCTTTGGGTTTTCTTTAAGTTCTGTGAGGCATGATTTTCTTTTCAGAAATGATTATTCAAAGCTATAAGCATGCAACAGAAAAGTTTCCAACACAAATTTAAAGATTTTGACAGGGGTACTGGGATCCTTAAAGAATGGTACCAAACTGGGGCCAGTATGCATTATATGCACCGTTAGGAATTTGAATAGGAATTTGATGCCATCACAAGGCTTGCAATGTTTTGTCATTATAAAGCGATTGGCAATATATTAAATTACTCACATACAGAAGTTATAAACAAAATTAGAAAAAAAGCATATATGTAAGACATGAATGTCCCCGCTTCAGCAACATTGACTCATTGTTTTGACGAAATTTCCATAAAACGTAATGGTGTATTTGGCCTTGACCTAGGATTTATGAATGAAGTCAATGAAGGTATTATAATATTTACCTTTGCGTAATGTTAAACCAATCATCAGTGATCAAGATTGCTCTGAGCCCAGCTTATTATCTATTTTTCTTGATAATTATAAGCAGTCTTGTTTGTCACTATATAATTGTATACATCATAATGACATGCTTCTTAAACCAAATCTGTTTTCATTCCTTACTTTACATGTGAGCAGTCTTCATCAAATCAAATTTGTCTCTTTTTTAATTTTTTATTAAGAATATCAAGCCAGTATCTCAAGAAAAATATCTGTTCAAAGTTGTAATTTATTTGAGACAAACCTGAATGGCCTTTAGATCTGGTTTCAATCCGTGATAATAGCTTGCCTTCTGCTGTGATGGGACAAATTACACATACAAAATGCAGTATACAACATATCATATGTGAAGTTGATCAAGAGATTCTTAAAAATTAAAAATTTGCATTTCATAAACATACACACCATCTCTTGTGTTGATCACAAGCTGTATCATTATAGAGATACAATGTATAGACAAGTTACAATATAATCACACCCCGAACACATTTCCATAAAACGTACATACAACAATCAGCATATCGACACATGTACACCGCTCTTCATAAAAACAAAATTATGGTAAAATAATTTGACTTCATTAGCAACACTTCAATATAGCAACTTAGATACTGGTAAATTTTGTTAGGAAAACATCAACAACTCTGGTTGCAAATTAAAGAGAATTATGGAATGAGTTCTTGATGTCTTGACAAAGTCATTTGTATTCAATCCAAATTGATTTTATCAATTTGTGTTTGTTTATGATGTGATGAAATGCAATAAAACCCTTGGCTAAACACCTTTTTATTTTATTAATGGTTGAACCATTAAGAATATTTACTATTCTGACCATTCCATTGAAGAAAAGGTATGACAAGAATAGTTTTCCAGTTAACTTTGAACGCTAGAAGTTCACTTCTCATTCTTTCACAGTTAACTTTGAACGCTAGAAGTTCACTTCTCATTCTTTCACAGTTAACTTTGAATGCTAGAAGTTCACTTTTCATTCTTTTGCTCCATTTCCAGAAATAAATTTCACTCAATTCAAAACTTAAAATATTAAGTCAATTTATAAATAAGGCAGGGGACACTACTCTACATTATTTATTTTTTACATTTTCTAAACAACTTTAATTTAGGTATAACCGTTCACAATGACAGCTGAGGATGTCAATAATAGGTTTACTTATTGACCACAGGGGCACGCAACTAATAATATTATTGGTTTTGTTAGACTTTCAGTCACTGAATACGTAAGGATATACATATCAGGCAACTGAAAATCTAAATTAGCAGCTGTGTGCTCATGTGTAGTGACTGATACTAAAGGAGTTTGCAAACCTTTCAATACAGAACTTGACAGAGTCATTGTAGCTTACAAAATAGTTAAAGTGGTTTAGGTAGATAGTCCGATCCCTAAATTCTATAGATAAGTGTTACAGTAGAGAATCCAAACCCTAAATTCAAAAGATAAGTGTTAAAGTAGGGAGTCCAATCCCTAAATTCAATAGATAAGTGTTAAAGTAGACAGTCCAAACCCTAAATTCAAAAGATAAGTGTTAAAGTAGAGAGTCAAAACCCTAAATTCAATAGATAAGTGTTAAAGTAGGGAGTCCAATCCCTAAATTCAAAAGATAAGTGTTAAAGTAGAGAGTCCAATCCTTTAATTCAATAGATAAGTGTTTAGGTACAGAGTCCAATCCCTAAATTCAATAGATAAGTGTTGAGGTAGATAGTCCAATCCCTAAACTCAAAATTTATTTTTCAGATAAATTAATACCGTTTCCTTTATATTCATAGAAAGACAATTGCAGGTTGCAGGCCTTGCTAGGGGATTGCAAGAGAAAATCATTCACATAAAAATAGCATTGTGCAATAAGCTTCCTGCCTTATAATCATGTGTTTCAGGACTCAAGTCTCTGTGATGGAGATAGGTTAAAGATAAAGTGATATAATAAGAAATATTTTCATTATATTTATATATTTCATTCATATAGAAGTATTTCCTTTAATAAATGATTAAGCAATTCAAGTCCTAAATGTGCCACACAAGTTGGAACTCTTCTTTGCGGGAGATGCAATAAAGGGTGCTGGGACTCTCTACCTCAAATCAATTTGGTGTATACTCAAATTTCTTGTCAAAACATAAAGAAAAAAAATCATTTCACTCAACTCAATGATTAACACAGTATATACATATATATTTATGGCAGTATTGCATGGCTAACATGGCAAGACATTATGTGTAAGATGTATGCATAAACACATCTAAATTACTGGGGTATATATAAGTTGTTGAAGCTGTATCAACCAGAGGGCTATACATAATGTGTACTATAGACAAATTGATATGAGACTGAAAAAAAACAGTACTTAACCAGCTTAACCAAAAACTAAATATCTATGAAACACAGACAGCTAAAATTGATATGACAATGTGTAATATTGATGATTTATTTTAACAAAGGTATCACATTATTAAAGAGATCACAGAGGTCAAATATCAGCCAAAACACCAAAGTATCAAATAATTACAAAGAATCCCAACAGGAACACTGAATCTTATGTCTTGATATCATATACTTTCTTCCATAGCTGTTATAGGCCTAGTGAGTAATCACTCTAGGTCTAATTATAAATTAGGTTCCAATATATAGTCGTCCCATTGTCAATTCTTCCTTATTGTACACTGGCCGTCTTCATAATTTTGTGGGTTCAATTACCATATTTTAACTGGTGATATACATATAAGTGTGCACATTTGCATAAATCTGTGAAGCATTTAATGCACAAAAGTGCAAACACATTTTTGGTAAATACTGCAATACTGTATTGCCCCCCCCCCCCCCCCCCCCTCTTCCTTTTTTTTTTTTAAATCTTGGATTTTCCTGAAAATTTTAACTTAAAATGACAGACAACACTTTAAAGTTGATAGTTGATGAATATTAACTCATTACTGATAAAAACAAAACAAAAGTTGCTCAAAACATCGCAATCTAATTTCATTTCTGTTAAAAGATCTACCACTCAACTTAAAAAAATCAAGAAAATTTGGATGACATGATATTTTCATTTAGTGACGTGTTTATGATACAGTTGGACGTCATGTTTGTTAGAGGAAATAATGTAATTCACTGAATTGCTATACATGCTGGAGATTCTTGTTTGAGAAACATTGTTAGGTTGATAATTTCAAGTAGGTGGCTACAAAGTAGTAATACAGTATAGTAAAAAAGAATGTACTCCAAAATAACGTTTCACTTTAACCAAATCTAAACATATATACTGGCAGGCTACTATTTTCATTTTCCCATCGGTTTTGTTATTTTCAATTTCTATGGGTTAAAGATTGAAAAAAAAGATGTTACTCTACTATTGAAATAATTATCAACAGCCGCTCTAGATTGCAGCTTTCGGACTTAGCCCTTCATCATCGATTGAATGGTCCTCACCCGAAATCTTGGATCAAGAGTGACAGTTAATATTAATTTGATTACGTTTCCTTTTGGAACATACATGGTTGATATGCATTTAGTTACAAGAGAAAAATAACGTCTTTCCTATTTCACATGCAGGGAAAACAAATTCTTTTATACAGTTAATCACAACTACCTCTGCATGTACATTTCACTGTTAAAAAATGATAAAAATTAATCTTTCTGAAGATCACCTTGAAGAGGTAAAAGCTACTCCCTATAAAACACATATGGTGAAGATATCGTCTCGTTTCCAGCTAATATTTCACTTGGTTGTTATACTTTTCACAATAGAGTTCACCACGTCCATGGTTTCGTCTGAACATATCACAATGTCATATTTACTCATATATAACTCCAGGCTCTCTTCAATCTGAAAATAAAATTAACAGGCAATCAAATGATGTAATTAGCATGTGTACATATATCATTAAAATTGTGTAGTTTTTGAAAATTGAATTTTACATATTACAGTCAAAGTTAAAAGAATGCTTATGTGACCACGTCAACTAACCGACCACCTGTGTAAAGAGACTACTTTTTATGTTCTCCATAGTTAATTATTTATTGTGAAATGAGACCACTTGCGTTGAGTGACCTCTCGTAACTGACCACTATTTCATCTTCCTGAGAGTTGTTTCTTAAAACAGATTTGACTGTAAAAGCATTATTCAGATTTCAAAATAAAGTTTAAAACTTCAAAATTCATGACTCAGTGGTGCATATATTTTTAAATGCTCATTTCCGATTGGTTGAATAATGATAGTATGAAAATTAATACAC
This sequence comes from Mizuhopecten yessoensis, assembly GCF_002113885.1. Taxonomy (NCBI): domain Eukaryota; kingdom Metazoa; phylum Mollusca; class Bivalvia; order Pectinida; family Pectinidae; genus Mizuhopecten; species Mizuhopecten yessoensis. Next base: position 789,908 of record NW_018408433.1, read on the forward strand.
ACTAATTTTTTAACTAGAACACAGGTCAGCAAGGGCCCTGCCAAGTGCCAGATCACTCCTCCCTCAATCTATTTTCAGCTACAGAAACCTTGACCTTGAGCTTAAAAACTATTAAACCCCTATTGCATAGCTGCATTTCACAGCGTATCACCATATCAAATTTCAGAAGGATTCCCAAGATAATCTCCAGTTACAAAAGTGTGGAAGGAGAGACAAACAGATGGACACCGTGATTACTAAATTAACGGCACCTACATCTCAGATGCAGAATCCTAATGAAAACAACCACTAACTTATAATATATAAAATAGTTATAAAGAACTTTGACCCAATTGTTAAGGGATATGTTATATGTGTACCCAAATAATTGTGAGGACTATGTATAATAATAAATCATTGGTATTCTCGAAATATCCCATCTTGTTGTTTTTTTTCCTCCATATTATATTTCATCACTTCATTATAATGACAATAAAACATTCAAACATCAGTATTTCTATTTAGAAATAAAACAGTAAGTATGACTTGTCTTAACATGCTTCTGCTTGATCCAGATCAAAGCACTGATCATTTTCCTTCTAAAATTATTGTCAACTCTGTGTAATTCAGAATCTGCTTATGATTTATTATATGCTTCCTGAATATTCTTCCATTGTCAAATTTGACATTTTTTGAAAAAAAATCTCAGTCAATTTCCCTAATCTGCTCATGTGTGAAATGAGTGTGTCGTGTACGAATGTATGACCGGTCGCGTGTATATATGCGAGTGAAAGTTGTTAAACAATTGTAAAACAGTTGTATATATTTGTTAAAAATGAGATTTATTAGGTTATGTCATGTATTTATCTTGCGTCGGGCATTGTTGTTACCGCTGGTCGAGACTGTCATACAGGTATCTGATTTGAGTAACTTCCTTTGGTTTATTAAATTTACTCTGTCGTTGCATAACACGGTTTTGGATTGGCTATCAGATTTCTATTGTAATTTTGGGGTATAAAAGTCGGGGTTAAGGATGTTTCAGCACATATAGGAGAGGGCAGTGAAGCTGCTTAAAGGACGTGTTTCACTTGTTCCCGTATGCGTGCTGTATGTAGCTGCGACAGCCTATCCGCATCTGAGGAGCTGACCAACCTTAGGGCGTGACCTGGACGGGCAAGGTCATTTTGAATCTCTGAGGGCCCGGTAAGCTGGAGACTTACCCCCTCAAGACGACTGAACACAGGCTTCGCCCGTGAAATGTAGTTTATAAACCCATCAACCAACCAACCAACCAACCATGTTTCAGCAGTCTATGATATCACTGAGCTGCTTGTAGGCTCACTTCTCTCTCTACCTCTTTCTCTTTATTATTCCTGTCTGTGGGGTTAGAGGGCTAGCGGTGGGGCCTATGTTTTGCGTTATATAGTGTTGTCATATGTATGGAATCATGTCGAATATTTAAGCAGCATCTATGGGTGCAATAAAAGTATTTACCCTGTACTGTATATCTTTTGTTGAGTAGTTTATTTCATTTATCTATACTTGACGGAGCCTCGGGCGAACTAACTCAATTCGTTCCTGGGTTGACCTTTGACACATAACATTTAGAGTACAGTCCTATTACACATGTACTTACCTTGATATTATGAAAGCATAGTATTTTGTACACCTGATATTTGTATATCAACAAATATGGATACCTACCTTTACATTAAGAAATCCTATTGTGAGCTTATTTTTGACATTAGTCGCTCCATCAGCCATGTGCAGGTCACCTATCCCGTCCCCGAGGAGCAGGATGTTAGACCGATTCTCCAGACTGGTGAAGTAGTTCGACTCGTGGACGGCATTCTCATTCTTATTGTACACATGGATCATCTCCCCTTGGAATCCAACCATACGATCCTACAACAGGAACAAAAGGTCCACGTCCAAATAGGAAAAAATAGGGTCTTAAAGTTCAGACAGAAACATACGGTCCTAAATCCAAATAGAAACGTAGAGCCTTACATCTATATAGAAAGCGAGGTTTCCCCACCAAAACAGAGACATGTGGCCGTACATCAAAACAGAAATAAATACTGTCATCATAGTCTTTGAAACACAAACAAATATAACAGGTGGTCAGTAGCGTAGTGGACAGCCTACTCGTGTTACATAAAGATGGTAAAGTTTTAACTCCCCTATCAGAACCCATATACGGTCACCTGCCTGACAAGATGGGTCTTCTCTGGGTGCTCTTGGCTGGCTTAGTTCTCACATAAAGACCCCCTGCAGGCTTGTATTTCGGCTAACAACAATGATTAATATAAGTATGAAATACTTGTTTCATAACTGTTTAAGGATGGATAAAAGTTACATAATTCAAAGATTTAAGAGTGAATGGAAAGCTTTATGCTGCTTGCATTTCTTTAATAGATATCATGGGTATCTACATATCTTGAGCACTCATCCATCCTGGCACTTTCCCTTTCCATGATGAGCACACTGATTCACCTAATGAACAAGCTTGTTTTCTAATCAACATTTTCTAAAAAAAAACATTATGTAACTGTTCTATTTTAAGGAGCCTTATTTCTTTCATTTTCTTCAGAAAAATATCTTTCAGAATTTTTTTAACAGCAAATAAATTTCAAAGAATGATATCTTTTATCACATAATGTACTGTGTTATCCAGTGAATATACCCATGACATATTTGTTTGTGTCCTAATCCATGTAATATGACCTATCAGCCCTGTGATTTGTTGTAAGTTTCAATTGTTTTAATTGTGACGTCACACCTAGGACAAATACACGACGTCATAGACTAACGCACTGGAGTCAAAAAGACGGCCATTTACATTTCGAGGTGGCGTGAAAATTGTCGTTTTACACGAATAAATGCCACAAATCTTGATTATGTGATAAAAATGATCTTACACTTGTTTCGATTCATATGAAATGGCAACTCATGTAAGATCCTACATATCCATATTAAAACTTCAAAGAAGAAAATAATGCCCACATTGGTATAAAAATATAAATAACCATCAAACTTGGACACAAAGTTTGGAACTTACACATTCATCGAAAGCCATGTAATTGGACACCACCTTCATGTTGCTATGGTGAGTGGCTTTGAAACGGATCACCTCTTCCAAGACATCTCCGATACCAGCCGAGAAAATCAGCGTGGGAATATCGTTTGCATGTAGGTGATCAAACAGCCAGACAGTTCCATCCCTGCAACAACATAACTCACATTGTAGTATCTCAGGAGAATATTGGAAATCAGGATGAAAAAAAATCACAAATTCTGAAAAATATTGTGTTTTTAAATATATCTATTAAAATGATGAGGGACATACAAAATCACTCTGTGCTTTGAGGGTATAACAAAGAAACCTAAGGATCTTGGGTTAGACAAGAAAAGCATCACCCCTCAAGTCAGAGATTTCTCTTTCTTCCACCTTTCACAGGCGTGTCTCCTGTTTTAGCCGGGAAAGATCAGTTTGTCACCCCCTAGGGGGATATAGCCTCATGCCGATCAGCATGTGTTCAATTGTGACGTCATTAAAAGTGAATGACGATATGCATTTCCCCACATGTGTTTTTGTTTACAAACATGGCAGACTACTGTCGGTGGAGCTGTGACTGAAATAATAGGATGGGAGAAAAATAATCATCCCCTACCTTGAGGGTGTAACAGAGAAATCTCCAACCCTTTGGGTGATGTTTTTTGGTCGTCTAACCCGAGGCTCCAGGGAAAATTCTAATATAAGATGACACAAATCTGTCCTACATCCTCATTGGTTGGATCAAGATCACGTGGAGGTCAGTGATTTATGATATTGACTCAGTATTACTATTTTAAGAAACAACAGTCAATATTCACTAAATGACATAAGTTTGATTGTAACATCACAATGTTCCCTGCTCAATGCAGTACTTTCCTCCGTACAGAGTAAACATTATTATTTATATCAGTGATTATGTGTGTATATGAACCTAAGAAAGAGATATTGATTTTGATGTTGATATTAATTTCTCCGGTCCCTACAACCAAACATTATATATTCACCTCAATGAAAGTTAATGACTGATAATTAGTTTGCTTCAAACTTTTATTTTACACACAAACAATGTACTTTTTAAACATGTCACTACATTTCAAGACCGACAGGTCCCTTTATCAAGCTTTGACTCACTCTATCAATCATCAGCATTCTACTGAATTGGTCCACATCAATTACAGAGGTATCAAACCGGTTAATAATTTTCTTCCACTTATATTGTAAATATCCATATTACAAATCAAAGCTATTTAAGGTTTATTTATACAGCTTACCACAAGTGTTATTTCATGGTTCAAAATTTATACTTGCAAACTTGCTGAATGCAACTTAAGTTTGACTTTTTGAGTCAAAAGATCCTCCCTCTCCTCCTGAAACTTCCAATTTCTATTCCATTTGACATTCATTTAAGTCTCTGACGCTTGCTTCATTCAACTGAGGTAAATGGACTTTTTTTGAGATCCTCAACATGTTTAAGTTAGTCACTTCATTGTGACTGATATACTTAAGTGACCCAAGTCTGGCTGATACTCACTTAAGTGTGACTGATACACATGTGAGTGTGACTGATACTCATGTAAGGGTGACTGATACCCCGGTAAGTGTGACCGATACACAGGTGAGTGTGACTGATACACAGGTGAGTGTGACTGATACACAGGTGAGGGTGACTGATACACAGGTACGTATGACTGATACTCAGGTAAGTATGACTGATACACAGGTAAGTATGACTGATACTCAGCTAAGTGTGACTGATACACAGGTAAGTATGACTGATACACATGTGAGCGTGACTGATACTCATGTAAGTGTGACTGATACCTAGGTAAGTGTGACCGATACACAGGTGAGTGTGACTGATACACAGGTGAGGGTGACTGATACACAGGTACGTATGACTGATACTCAGGTAAGTATGACTGATACTCAGGTAAGTGTGACTGATACTCAAGTAAGTGTGACTGATACACATGTGAGTGTGACTGATACACAGGTAAGTATGACTGATATACATGTGAGTGTGACTGATACTCAGGTAAGTATGACTGATACTCAGGTAAGTATGACTGATACTCAGGTAAGTATGATTGATACTCAGGTAAGTGTGACTGATACACAGGTAAGTATGACTGATACTCAGCTAAGTGTGACTGATACACAGGTAAGTATGACTGATACTCAGCTAAGTGTGACTGATACACAGGTAAGTATGACTGATACTCAGGTAAGTATGACTTATACTCAGGTAAGTGTGACTGATACACAGGTAAGTGTGGCTGATACTCAGGTAAGTGTGACTGATACTCAGGTAAGTATGACTGTCACTCAGGTAAGATATACTTAAGTGACCCAAGTCTGGCTGATACTCACTTAAGTGTGACTGATACACATGTGAGTGCGACTGATACTCATGTAAGTGTGACTGATACCCAGGTAAGTGTGACCGATACACAGGTGAGTGTGACTGATACACAGGTGAGTGTGACTGATACACAGGTGAGGGTGACTGATACACAGGTAAGTATGACTGATACACATGTGAGTGGGACTGATACTCATGTAAGTGTGACTGATACACAGGTAAGTATGACTGATACACAGGTAAGTGTGACTGATACTCAGGAGAGTGTGACTGATACACAGGTGAGGGTGACTGATACACAGGTAAGTATGACTGATACTCACGTAAGTGTGACTGATACACAGGTAAGTGTGACTGATACTCAGGAGAGTGTGACTGATACACAGGTGAGGGTGACTGATACACAGGTACGTATGACTGATACTCAGGTAAGTATGACTGATACACAGGTAAGTATGACTGATACTCAGCTAAGTGTGACTGATACACAGGTAAGTATGACTGATACTCACGTAAGTGTGACTGATACACAGGTAAGTGTGACTGATACGCAGGTGAGTGTGACTGATACACAGGTGAGGGTGACTGATACACAGGTAAGTATGACTGATACACAGGTAAGTGTGACTGATACTCAGGTAAGTGTGACTGATACACAGGTAAGTGTGACTGATACTCAGGTGAGTGTGACTGATACACAGGTGAGGGTGACTGATACACAGGTAAGTATGACTGATACTCAGGTAAGTATGACTGATACTCAGGGAAGTGTGACTGATACTCAAGTAAGTGTGACTGATACTCAGGTAAGTATGACTGTCACTCAGGCAAGTAAGACTGATACTCAGGTAAGTATGACTAATACTCAAGTAAGTTTGACTCATTCTCAGTTAAGTGTGACTGATACTCAAGTAAGTGTGACTGATACTCAGGGAAGTATGACTGATACTCAGGTAAGTATGACTGATACTCAGGTAAGTGTGACTGATACTCAGGTAAGTATGACTGTCACTCAGGTAAGTAAGACTGATACTCAGGTAAGTATGACTAATACTCAAGTAAGTTTGACTGATACTCAGGTAAGTGTGACTGATACTCAAGTAAGTGTGACTGATACACAGGTAAGTGTGACTGATACACAGGTTAGTGTAACTGGTAATGAGGTAAATGTGACTGATACTCAGATAAGTGCTGCTGATACTCACCTTAGCATGACTGAAGATGTTTCTACCATTTTCCTGATTGACTGTTTAGTTAAGCCACAATGTACTAATAATTCATGGGCTTTTGTCCACCTGAAAGTAATTAGAGAAAATGTACACAGCTTAAAAAAATATACATTATATATGTGAATTAAACTGCTTACTGGTAATATTAAAACAAAGAACATTTTACTGTTCCTTAAGCCATCAGCTCACAAGATCTATCAGGATTTAGTCAAATAGTTATGTTGGTGATCCACAATGCATATGACAAGTTTACATTCTCATCACTTGATCATTAAGCAATATAACACCAAATTATATGTTATTTTTAGGATAAATGTTTGAACAAATTTTAAATAAACCATGTTCTTGACTCATTTCATGAAATCGTTTCTTACTTCTAGATCAGATGTTACTACAGAAAGTTCATGGAACATCAATATTCCTTTGTTCCCTCTATAATGAAAATGGAGTTGAGCACCATGTCTGATCAACACAATTGAGTTAACACAACAAACACGAACATATCGCAGCCTCCCAAATACACACATACACTACACGCATGCATCTTGCACAAAGGGGAGGCCCTCCTTGAATGACCATAGCTGTTGATAGGACGTTAAACAATGTACAAAGGACGGACTGGCCAATGTAAAAGGTAAATAATATAGCGGGGACTTTCCAACTTATCAATCATGTTTTTTATTTTTATTTTTCAACCCAGGAATTGAAAATATACCATATATCAGGGTCAATATGTACTTACCATTCTATCATCAAAGGAATCTTCTCACTCACTGGTAGATCAGGGTTCATTTCTAACGGGAAGTAGGTGTCGCGCAACTCTTTAGTCTGAGAAAAAAACACATTACAAAGACGATGAAAGTCTGTCAACAACAGGCAACACAAGTCTGTCAACAGGCGACACAAGTCTGTCAACAGGTGACACAAGTCTGTCAACAGGCGACACAAGTCTGTCAACAGACAACACAAGTCTGTCAACAGGTGACACAAGTCTGTCAACAGACAACACAAGTCTGTCAACAGACAACACAAGTCTGTCAACAGGTGACACAAGTCTGTCAACAGGCGACACAAGTCTGTCAACAGGTGACACAAGTCTGTCAACAGGCGACCCAAGTCTGTCAACAGACAACACAAGTCTGTCAACAGGCGACACAAGTCTGTCAACAGGCAACACAAGTCTGTCAACAGATAACAGAAGTCTTTGAACGTCTGTCAAAAGCCAACAAAACTGTCAAAAGACAATAAAACTGTCAATAACGTAAGTCAGTCAACAACACAAGTCTGTGAATAACATAACAAATGTCTGTCAATAATGCAACACAAGTCTGTCAACAACTGATAAAATCTTGCAATCACAACAAAAATCACACATAAACAACAGACTTGTTTTATTTTCCTTCGAGTGTTTATATCAATTTGTGTAACAAACTTCAAAATAAATCTTTTAACCACAGAAATACTGGTACAATACAAACACATCTTTATTTTTATCTGATTTGATTTTTCATGATAATTTCATCTATATGGTTACCTATTAGCACTGTTTTTCCACATTTCCCCTTGTCTACTACATTTTGTATTACCTTTGTTCTAAAGAATTCTGGAAGATGGTCACCTTCTTCAAGAACCTCTGAAAAATTATAATTGAATTGTAATATTAAACAAATGTCTTGTTTTTGTGATCAAAAACATATGTTTCATTTCATCAGCCAATATGCATATATTTATGCACTAACATGTATTTGACCTTAGACCCAGGGGAGAATATCCCAATAAAATATATAGTATTACAATACACTGCAAACCTTCTGTGGGCGACACAGGTCAGAGGAACAGCAGTTGCATCATCCTTCAATCTATAATGAGTTTAATAGCTCATGAAATATTCACTAAAATTTTGCACTGATTTGATTTTTAACTGTCGTCATGGCCTAAATATTACAAAGCACTGTGCAGGTATACTTTCATCAAAACAACTGAAACTGTTTAAAAGTTATGAACTGGAAAATATTTTGTTTGAATCTTTATATTCATTTGAGGATAATATGTCCTTTTGTGTGGATATACTAGCAATAAGCACCGGAAATTTGGTTTGAACTGGAGACTGAAAGGTTGAAATTTCAAACCAAATGTCATGTTCTAAGCACCAGTATAGACAACTGCTTATTTCACCATTATAACCATGAGGTGAAGGTCATGGACACCTAGTTATTTTGTAGTGCTTTGGGTGATGTAGGGATACTGCCAATTAATAGTTATGGCCGGTACAATATCAGATAAGAAGGAGAACCAGTTCTAATGCAATGTTGTCTCCCTTATTTACAAGGGGTGACATAAAAAGTATGATGGATAATAAAAGTAACATAACATGGGATAGTAATGTTTTGTTATCTGTTGAATAAAAGAATACCTGATGGATTATGATGGTTGTTGTTGAATAGTCAGCTGAGTGATCATACAACACTCATAGATGTCATATACATGTATGTATAGTTTTTTCATTCTTCATTATTTTGTATGTTGTGAATAGGTATCTGCATGTGATCTGTATTGTTGATTCTGTTGGCTGTATATTTTGTACCATTCTATATCCTCAGTTATTTAACACATCAGTGACACATCGTAATTCAGAATTTAATCAAGCAGATGATTCTGTACATTTTATTTTCCAGTTAAAAGATCCCTGTCCCACTGCAGAGAAAACACTAGAGAATTGAGACATATTTTTTTGTATATAGTTATCTCCCCTTCATGTTGTTTTGGATAACACTGGAGTGCCCCTAGATCGGGATACTGATCTATTTAACGGACAGATTGGTTGGTAAGAGCATTGGTATTACAGTTGGTAGTCTAGGATTGGTATTAAGATTGGTAGTCTAGGATTGGTATTACAATTGGTAGTCTAGGATTGGTACATTGTAGTCTAGGATTGGTATTAAGATTGGTAGTCTAGGATTAGTATTACAATTGGTAGTCTAGGATTGGTATTATGATGGATTGGCATTACGATTATTAGTCTAGGATTGGTATTACGATTGGTAGTCTAGGATTGGTATTACGATTGGTAGTCTAGGATTGGTATTATAATTGGTAGTCTAGGATTGGTATTACGATTGGTAGTCTAGGATTGGTATTATGATTGGTAGTCTAGGATTGGTATTACCATTGGTAGTCTAGGATTGGTATTACGATTGTTAGTCTAGGATTGGTATTATGATTGTTAGTCTAGGATTCATATCCTGGTCTGGCCTCTTTATACTTTTACACTCAAAACATTGCTGTGGACTATGTTTTAATTATTGCAGTTAGCTTTGTTTATCTTTAAAGAAATGATTTATCAAAGCTTTAGTCATGCCAAGGATAACATAATCTTTTCACTCCCTTGGGGTAAAATAGGTGAATCTCAACCCGAGGGGTAGGTTCTTCAGTTGCAAAACACAAGGCTTGCTAAGTGTTTGGCTACTTAAGAATCTTTCCTGAGGGTTGAGATTCCCCATCTCACCCATAGGGAGTGAATGATTATTTTTGTCTTATCCTGTTGACTCTGCCATATACATAATGCTATGTGGACATTACAAGCTCAATGCATCGTCGACTTGATGTTTAAATGGCCTGTTGACGTATAGAATCTTCCCCTACCCTGAGGGTGTTACAGAGAAATCTCCAACCCGAGGGATGATTTTTTTGACTGTCTAACCCGAGGCTCCGCCGAGGGTTAGACAAGCAAAATAATCACCCTGAGGGTTGTAGATTTCCCTGTTACACCCTTAAGGTAGGGGATGATAATTTTTCTCCCACCCTATTATTTCAGTCACAACTCCGCAGACAGTAGTGTAAACAAAAACGCATGTCGGGTAGGAATATCGTCATGCACTTTTGATGACGTCACAATTGACAGTGACACATTTTAATGATGTCTCTTTTGAACACGTGCTTATCGGTACGAGGCTTTCTCCCCCTAGGGGGTGACAAGCTGATCTTTCCCGGCTAAAACGGGAGAAACACCTTTGAAGGGTGGGAGAAATGAATATGATCTCACATCGAAAAAAAATGTGGATACACCTGTTCAGAGTAAGAGAGTAAAATTTTCGAGTGCAGAAATATAGTTTCTGGCAGTGGTACAAGGATTCTTAACCCACACTTTGGTCAAGTGACTCTTATTAACCTACATGTCATGCTAATTAACACTTACTATGACATGTCGCACAGATGGTTCCATTGTTCATATACTTTGTCAGCGTTCTGTCAAAGTCAGCCACAACCTGTAAAGAGGACACATTTTGAGGCATTTATAACAGGTAAGAGAATAGTAGTTTGCTTCCACCTGGGATCGAATCTGCGGCCCCGAACTTTCTTTTTGGACCCAGCCACGCTCTACCACTGATCATGAGCTAAGGGAAATTCCCTCTAGCTCAAAGCTAGCAGAAGGCAACCGTAATCCTATACATTGTATGTACCATTAAAATTTGCCACAAATGTATCCATTACCAGTATGTATTTTTACACATGTCAGTCACCAGGGCAATGATACTGAACAGAATGTATGTAATACGGAATTCAATGGTATTAAGGTAATAGGTTTGTGTAACCATTTCTCAGTAGAATTTCTTCAAATTTTGTAGTTGTATATTGCTTTGAAGTAAAGCAAATTTTCTGCTACAAAAAAAATATAGGTTGTCAGAATTTTAAGGATTTTAAATGGAAATTTATGTTAAAAGGAGTGAATTTTGAAGAAAAATGAAAGACACATTCTTTTGCAAAATAATGTCAATAAAAATGATACTGCCATAGATTAGTATTGCATTAATGTATATCAATTTAATAAATGCTGAAATCGATTAAAAATTGACATTTTATAATAATACCATACATATTCACATAGTAATTGCAGGTAAGAGTTATCTTTATTCAAAAATCTTCACAGTAGTAAAATAGGTAACCTGTTTCCTGAAGTACAGAAAAATGGACACAGGTGACTCATTGATAAAAAACAGCTGAATTAATGCCTGGATTGATTTGAAATACTTTAATATTGAGAGAACACACTGTTCTGTCAATATTAAACATACAATATTGATCAGTTTAAGATTAAACAGCTCTAGACTCATTAGAATATGCGGAAAATTGTGATACTGTCTCCCTACAATGGATTTTCAATTAGGGATGTACAACCTATTTCCGTTCATCAATACACTCATTCGACCTTAAGCACTTGTAGAATATTAACTTACCTGAAATTTGTCAGGTTTACCGGTCGCTATATTTCTACGGTACAATTACCATTCATATCTACAAATCTTACCAGTAACTTTCCTATTTGTCAGGTACTCCATCCTTCATATTTTTGTCTATCATAACAGGACAAATAACACTTGTACTGTACAATATTGTAGCTACATATTTTACCTGTAGTCTGTCAGGTCGATTGATCTTTCACAATTTTTTTCTCTCATAATAGAACAATTGACATTCACATAGATCTACAAATCTTACCAGTATTTTTTTTATTTGTCAGGTCCACCCTTCATCATGTTGTTTTCTATCATGTTAGGACAATTAAGACGTGTCAAGGTACATATTTTACCTGTAGTTTGTCAGGTCCATCTTTCACCATATTTTCTATGGTGCTCTTAACAAAATCCCAGTCGCGTATATGGACATGCTTTTGATTCCTCAATTCTTCAAACTGCAAAAAATGAAAATCAATAATAATTTAAACCAATTCTGAAATAAAATATACAACTATAGTGCTTAATCAGATGTGCCACATTTCTGATTAAAAGCTGGTTTCTGTCCAAAAGCAGCCTGCTATTAATTAATGAACTTTGAACTGGCTATTTTTTCTGAGTATGTTTAGATCAACCTCTAACCAAGTGAAAACATTTCATAATGGGTGTATATTTAGGCACTGGGGTCCATTTGGTTGGTTTAGGGCTTAAATTTCTTTAGAAACAGATCTACATGTAGTTACTTAATGTTGAAGCTCCCCACTTCCCTGAAGTGGAAATTTTATACTTTAAACAACTCTCCCAGGCGAGGCGAAAATGTACACAGACCAGTGGTCATGAGGTAGGACACTTTTGCACATATATGATAATCTCCATAGATGTTTTGGTTTGGTTTATAGGGTAAATACACGCAAGTATCAAATTTACAACAGATTTTATTTAAGGCAGTGCCTTAATTTATGTGTGTATGAGGTGTGTGTGTGGGCTGGAGGTGGAATATATTCATGTTGGTTCCTCGCGATGCCCATATCTGATGTCAACTTTGAAAGTGCTATACGTCCTCACTGAAATTACCAAGCACTGTACATCATATTGATAATTCCATTTGTATGACGTTACATATACAAGATTATCTGACACAGGGCAAAGTATATTGATAAATATTTACATTTCTACTGAACTTGGACTCAATATACCTGCTTAACATTTAAAAAGTTATTTTTCAATGAACTTTTCAATTGGCGTATGAATACATCAGCATATTATCAACCTGATTACTCTGTTATTCCGCGGAGCGCGGGAGGTAGTTCCATTCATAGATTGTTTTCAATTTGGTTTTTTTGTCAAAAAATAATTTACATCTTAATTTGCTTATATTGAGTAATAACGTCATAAGTTTTGATACCTTCCACAGTGTTAGACTTGCACAAGACCAATATTTTAAAAATTATCCGAACAAATATCAATATCGCTCTGAATGTAAATATAAGGATAGAATCTTGTTTTGTTGAGGGTTATGGGGTATAAACCTCAATGGGTCTTGAGACAAATTCAAAATGAACTGCTTTGCAGTTCATAAAACTTGTCGCAAGACCAATTGAGGTTTATACCCCATAAACCTCAACAAAACAGAATTCAACCCTTAAGTATACATACAAATATGAAGGTCAATGTCAGCTTCAGTATTGTACATTTTATATCAAAAATAAGTGAAGGTCAAATGAACGACACTTTAAATAAAAGAACCTTTTTCTTGTTTTGTAATGCTTAAAGTTATATAAACCATTTGAAATAGATGTAATCTTTTTCAATCTTCAAAATGTCATATTTTCCTTTAGTTTACGAGGCAAAAATTCAAAGTACAATAAAAATGTACCTTTAAATTTAAAATCAGGTAAAAAAACCAACATTGAGATTCCCTTATGAGACGATAGGATATATAGGAAAACTTACCATGATCTTCACAATGTCCATTTTCTCAATGTTAAACATATACAAGTCTATTATCCTACACAAATATTTAACACTAATCCAATTTTACAAACATGAAATATTATCAAACACACATGTGTGACAGATAAAATATCCCTACACGTATATCTACTGTCTAGACAATGACTAAATTTCTGAACAGATATACATAGATCTAATCTGTTCAATACAGTTAAGTGGAAACTGAAAGTGAAACTAGTTAACATGTTGGTACCTGGAACCTGATTTCAGAGTTTACAAAAATCAAAATAAAACTGAAAACTTTCTAAAAAAGTCAAGAAAACTTAAACCAAAGAAAAGCTGACCCCAAAAACTTACCTGCGCACTATACCCGCAAATTTATGGTATCAAAATTGAACTGTTCTTTGAAATATTATCATCTAGAAACCATATATATCACCATACAAAATGTATACATGTATGTAGTAGACCAACTGATTCTATTTTTTTCTTACTTTATAGTAACCATCAGAATTGCCTTCAAAAACATGTTTAAGAGTTTAAATGATTGAAACCGTATCAATTTTTTCACTTATGATTCGTCATCTAAGGATATAGCTTTTTAGTCGACATGTTTAGGTTTTTAATACACAATTTCTTCCTGATGTAAAATATGTATAATACATGCAGGTACATATGGTTTAATTAAGCCTTTTGCCCTAAAACGATTCAAAACTCAAAAAACATTCATTGACCTTTCAATTGATTTCTTTACTGATTTGAAATACTTCCCCAGTAGTATAACTAATCAGAAGCCATTTGTTGGTGATTACATGTTGCCATGGTAACAATGTAAGCTGAAATTTGCATAGATTTGAAATATGCACTCACTCATAGTTAAACTATTCTTTCCTTTTGGCTTTTAAATTCTGGGGAATTTTTACCCCCAATCGCCCTTCTTAAGTATTCTTACATTCATACAGTTTTATTACAATTTATCAATTAAGTTTTACTATGTTGTATCAGAATGTGCAGTTAAAATTTTGAAGTTAGGCTAGACTTCTCCTTGTACGAGTCAAGGGCTTCTCATGAGTCTTTCAGAGTCAAGCACTTCTCTACAAGTTAGAGTCAAGCTCTAGTCTGACCTTGTTCTATATCGCCTGCTTGTTGGTCTGGAGTCAAATCACTTCTTTAAGCAAGAGCTCAATCTTCTGAGTCAAGTGATTTCTCACAGATTCCATGTCAAGCTGAATATTACCATTATCATAGCTTCTCTGATTTTTCGAGTCACGTTGCTTCTCCAGGGTCTACCGAGTCAAGCTTACTTCTCATAAAGTCAGAGTCAAGCTGATTTAGCATGTTACTGCACAGTGCTTCTCTGTTTTTTCTCAGAGTCAAGCCTATTGTTATTTTGGTTAATGAGTGAGTAGCCCCATGTACGCCAAAGAAATAAGGTTTATATTTCGTTTGTGGTTTATAGTCTTCGGACTATCGTTAATAAACATTTTAACTGTTTCCTTGATTCTTTTAGTTATGTATAAAGCATATTAAGTCAATTTTGTCATGTTCTAGCTTGCATAGTTTTTCTTGAAAAGTTTTTATTTGGAGCACCTGCTTAAACAAGAAATATTATCAATACAGAATGTATCTATACATGCAGACCCATCTTATATATCTATTTAAAAGAGTTTATACATAAATCAAAAACATCATTGTGTTCTGGATGCATGTTTTTCCCTTTGGGACTATTCAATTCACATTTTAATAACTATACATGTAGCTATATCTCTTAGTATTAATGTTTCTTAATTGACATTTTGAAAATCTTCTGAGCTAACCTGAAGAAAAATGTATGAAAATCATTTTGATTAATAAAGAATATTTATATTACCTTCGAATTCATGTACTTCATCTTTGTCCTGACTTTTGATACCTTACTCTGTACTGACTCCTAAATAACTGGTCCAGTCCTAAACCCTCTGATACAAGATATGTAGTGTTCTATATCCCCCCTAAGTCTATAACTACTTCCAGTCATAATTATGTCATATATTATGATCACTAAGGCCAAGCATATAAATCATGTTTTTCCTGTACAATCTAGTCGTTTCTTGTACAATCTAGTCTACACAATATCTCACTTCCCTTTCTGCAAATTCATAATTTACTGTTTAGAATCTCATTAGTAATTATTGTTGCAAATTTTACAGATGTTTTGAAAGACTTTTAATTTTGATCCTTGTTTTAAAAAAATAAATGTGCATTGTGGAAATTCCTTCATTCAAAATCTCAAAATTTTGGTAATAATTAAGTTACAATTTTTTTTTTATTTTTTTGTTTTTTTTTTGAGAGACAGAGGTCATAATTTTCAGTAATTACTTGGTGATGTTTGGGATGAAATTTACTTTTTTTTACTGCTTGAAAATTCCATTTCTGAAATAAGAATGTCCAATTTGCATCGAGAAACTAAAGGAGTCATTATCCAGCCCCATTTACCTTGGGAGAAAAAACAACATTTAAAAGTTGAAGCAGGATGAATTTGTTCTATTAATTGTTCTATACTTATACCATTTAGGTGATTTTAAAATGATATTGCATAGTCATATATCTTTTTCATAAATTAATTAAGAATATATGTAAGATATAGTTCGCAAGTGTAAACAGGGACCTCACCAGAAATAACTTAGTTCCTAGAGCACAGCTATGAATCATAGGTTTTATCTTTAAGTCAAATAGAGACGCAAAATGTTCACAATTTCTTTTTATTTGTTCATCACCACATTATAATGACTTTATTTTTATATTGACTATGCATTTGTACAATACTCAGTGTCACTATACATATTGCTATAGGCGATTCAAAATTCAACATTTGGGGATAAAAGGACTTTAAAACCACCAGGTAAGATATTTATAAATGAGTGGTGGGCACAGCTAGACCCAGAATATTGGGCCTGGAGGATTAATAGAATCTATCGCTACTGGTTGTGTAAGATAGAGAAATCTCAACCCGAGGACTAAGATTTTTTGTCCAGAACGAGGCTTGAGTTCTGGAAAAAAATCTTAGTCCTCGGGTTGAGATTTCACTATCTTACACAACCAGTAGCGATTGATTATTTTGCTCCCATATCTAACAGTATTTTAATGTGAAATAAAGGTAAACATGGACCCAAAACACATACAGGCAATTTGTTGATGGATTGTTGACGTGACGTCATTGTATTGTTGAAGTGACGTCATGCCATTGTTATGAAAAGGGGAATCCCCCCGTCTCAACCCTAGGGCGGAGACAGATAAATCTAGCACCGGCAAAATGGGAGATGAATCTGTCAGGTGTGGGAGAAACCTGTGTAATGCCTTGAACAATAAACAGTTTTACATATGGTCTGGCCTATAGCTACTACAATGTTACACTACAATGGTAAAGCATATTAACAAATAGATATATCCAAGGTAATAATATATGTAACATGTTGTAATTTCATATAGCCCTCATGCCTAGGCCTATACACAGTAGGTCTAGCTGACCCCCTGTGGACTGGTAAGTAGCTTATAGGAAGCCCTGGGGAGAACACTGGGGTGTACTTTGTAAGGTCACATTAATCAGTGTAAGGTTTTAATATAATAATCTGATCATCCATAATACAGAACTCTTGCTAAAAGTATTAGTATTGCATTATCATAAATTAGCAGTTGACAGGTTATGGTATATATTACTTTAGTAGCATACAATTCTGATTTTCCAGTTTCTAATATTGATCATGATGACAGTGACAGCAATGCTGCATATTTTTTATTAATACATCATTATTATAGATATGTATATTAAGATGGAGAGTGTGTGGGTGTGCATGTGATGTGTGTTGTACATGTGTGTGTACACAATCTGTAACAGGAAGGAAGAATATACTGGTATAGCCTCATGAGGAAGCAGATAGAATGTGTGCGTTTACTAGGGATCAAACCATGTTGCCCTCGCTACGTAAACTTGATAATTTAACAACATTTTAGGCAGAGATTAACTTCAAGATACAAAGGAGATCAACATCAATAGTTGATATTTCAAACCAACAGGTTGGGCATAACAAAAAGAATGTGTTTTTATTTCACTTTATTCCCCATTTCAGTAATACAATTGTTACTCAAATGACAGGTACTAGTCTCGACTGTCAATACACCTATAATTATAGGTGTATTGAGAGACGAGGCTAGTACCTGTGCTCAAATGGGTAACTGTTACCCATATCATCATATGCGCCGTTGTGCCCAACTTGACCAATGTATGGATGCAAACACATATGCTGTCAATTAATGCTAAAACCGCCACGGTGTGATTCACACCGGGCTTGCTCCATTACATGGCATGGAATCGATTTGATACCCGGTCGGAGCAGAGGAGGCCCGGTACTACTAACTTTACTAAGGCTGTAAGCTGTGACCCTGCAATGAATGGCTTTGACTTCGATATCATGTTGCGTCATTTCCGAAATTATATAAAACTTTATCAAACTTGTCGTTCTTCATATGTTACATAGCCTTCCTAAGCTATACATTACCATCATTGGTGACCACGGTGGTTCCTTGTCTGCTAAACAGGATGCTAGGTCAAATCTCCTTCAGCCCTTGGCCTTAGCTTTGGATATCGTTGTTTTTCCTCTGCTCTAATTTTACCTCCACACAAAGGAGAGCGGTACGCCTAATTACCCAATACACACTACCCAATACTACCCAATACTACATAATACTACTCCTTACGACCCAGTTAGGAACCAAATACTTCTGTATTACTGTGAAATATCACCTTTGTAGACGTTATTTACTTCCATCTGCCATATTTTATCGGGAAATATGCGATTTGGTGCCGAAAACATCGGTCACCCTAATAAGTGTCCTAAGAGTGTCCTCGGAAGTTTTTACGCGCCCGAGAGTTCGTTATAAGATTTTTTTCACATTTCTTCTGATTCTCAAACGGTGTTCACTTATCTAGGGGTGTGCAAACTTTAAGTTTGATCGTAACAGTAAAAAGTACCGAAATATGTCGATAAAGATGCATATTTGGGAAGAATGAGTGTCCTCGGAGGTTTTTGCGGGCCCGGGAGTTTCTTATTGATTTTTCCCCCTTTTTTCTTCTGATTCTGAAACAATGTTCACTTATCTAGGTGTGGGCAAAATTTAAGTTCAATCGTAACAGGAGAAAGTACTGAAATACGTCGGTAAATACTATTTTCACGAGGATGGATTGAGTGTTCACAGAGGAATGAGTGTCCAGGTAAGTGTTCGCGCGCCCGGGAATTCGTTAATCGATATTTTTTACTTCTGTTATCTGATTCATGAATATTTTCCACTTACCTAACCGTGTGCAAAATATCAGGTCGATCATAACAGTAGAATGTATCGAAATTTATCGTTAATTGTATGCCTGTAGTTATATACGAGTTACTTCCCTTCCAAAGCATTCTCTGCCTATTTTGATAGCCGTTACTGAAGGTATTTGATTTTGTAATACTTGTTATTTTCGTGATATATTTATATACATAGTACTTACAACAATGTGTCATCAAATGTCTGTTGCTGTATAATACACATACGACCATCAACGTATATTTTTTTGGTTTCAACAAATGTTATTGTGTTAACAAAACGATTAGACAACAGGCAGTGCCTATACAAGTCTTCTCCTGAACCGGTACAACATATATACATTTACACTGAATAATAAGGTATATTTAAAAAATGTTGATAATTAATTACTGATTGAGATTATTGACATATTTCACAGAAATCAAGCCTGAAATAAGAATAATTCGGACAGAAAAAGAAACAAGAACAACTGCCATCTTGAATAAGGTTGTCAGTAAATTTATAGAAGTTTAAGTCACTTGCTTTGTGCCTGATTTGACAACGAATTATATTAAGATTACTAGGATTGCACTGTTTAATGATCAAAGATTATAGATCTTATACATTAGAATTAGTTTATGTTTATGACGTCTTTAATTTAAAGTTTCCATATTTACCTCAAGATATAGTTTTCGATGAGATGTCCCACTTTTTAACCCCGATATAATTTCCATAGCTATCCAATGGTACAGTCATCACCATACCAAAGCACAGGTCTTATATATAACAATAAAATAACGTTTCCAATGATTTACTATCGATTTATATTTTCAAGCATTCTCAATATGTTGAGTCTAATACAAGTTTTACTAAAAATAACATGAATATCAAAAGTAACCCTAAATGTTTTATGGCTTATTTCAACAGGTAATAGTTTATGATCAAAGACCAGAGGGGCGTGCTTTCTATTCCTTCTATACACTGTAAAACGTATATACGTATTCAGATTGGAGGGAGTACATATTAATTATATAACAATGTAATTGTAAATCATTTATTACGATTAGTCACGTCATTGCAAGGGACTTTTGAAAGACTATCTTTAATTTGTTTGGTCATTATATATTGTTGGGTAGGGGAAGCGTGTTTTCGAGACATTCAATGACACTTTTTTTGAAAATTGTGTGGCCCTTTTTAATCTGAGTAGTTTCCTACTTCATCTGACTGCAGTACAGGGCTAGCTTCAGTTGCCTTGCGTAACGGGTCTCCGATGTCTGTGTTAGGTGGACGCCGTCTTTGAATGCAGCACCTGTGAGGTGTTGTAGTCAGCGCAGTTTCCAAAATGTAACGTTATCTTCTGTTTTGAATAATCCGCATAGATGCGTGTTTATTCTGGTTCGTTGTATTTCATATTTCTCTGGTAACATATGCCGCGGTCTGTATCGCTGGAACAGGCTACCAACTATCACCGGCATACTTTCTTTACAAACATAGCGACAACGTCACATATGTCGCTGACAATGTCATCTGGCCGATGTCGTTTCCTCCAATCATGTCATCTGGCCGATGTCGTTTCCTCCAATCTGTAGGAACACCCGGTCGACATCAAGATCACGGATCTTCTTCGATAGTAGAAGTGTCCTGGTTGTTGCCCCACGGATTCCTATCAGCTGGACATCGTCGGATTGCAGGAGAGAGTTTCCAGCCATCCTGGCAATGAAGCTGTGTCCATCGTTTTACGCTCTAAGTAAGTATTTATAAGACAGTTTATCGTTTTACGCTCTAAGTAGGTATTTGATAATAGTATAGTCAAATCACAGTTTTTCAGTTATTGTTTAAGGCAGTTTATCAATCGTGTTACGCTCTAAATAAGTATTTGAAAATATTATAGTCAAATTACAGTTTTCAATTATTGTATAAGGCAGTTTATCAATCTTGTTACGCTCTTGGTAAGTATTTGATAACAGTTTCGATTGTACAGAAAATTACCTATTGTTGTATTTCAGTGTGTTAGTGCTTGTATGAGTATAATAATCAGAATTTACTTCTTATCAATAGTCGCTACGTTGTAAACAGATTATTGAAATATATGAGTCTTTATGTGATCATAATAGTCGCTGCGTTTTTAGTGCTTAACTATAAATTGTGTGTGTGTGTATATATATATATATTAATATTTAACTCATTTATATATTTGAAACAAGGTTACTTTGTTAGAGCTCTAGTAATACATTTGATATAAGGTTTCTTTGTTTACTAGTAATATATTTAACTCCGTCGTTTATCGGTCGATACAAGTTTTTCTTTGTTAACTAGTAATATATTTGATATAAGGTTTCTTTGTTAGCTAGTAATATATTTAACTCCGTCGTTTATCGGTCGATATAAGTTTTTTTTTGTTAGCTAGAAATACATTTGATATAAAGTTTCTTTGTAACTCCGTCGTTTATCGGTCGATATAAGTAGTTTTTTGTTAGCTAGTAATATATTTGATATAAGGTTTCTTTGGCAGCTAGTGATATATTGAACTTGTTTATTTTCTCTGTCGTTTTTCCGTATCATGCCCAATATGTATCCCTGCGGTATTTGTGCAAAAAACTGCAATGGTGCTAAAAATGTAGCTTGTGAACATTATGACAATAAACACCTATAAATTCAAAAACAAAACACAAATATAAACCGTTAATTACCTAAAAGCTGGAATCTCCTACTCTGTGCATCACCACTGTATTATATAAAATAAATAAATCCAGATAATTATTGTTTTCAATCTTTCGATTTCAAAATAATCTTTCATTATTAATTACATATTATGATATGTACTTAATCAATGGATTAACAAATAGTTCAGTAATTTGTATAACGTTATTTTTTTAAACAATTAACTATTTCAATTGTTTGTAAATTGAGAATTCAATTTGATCAAATGATTATCATTTTATAAAAAATTAACTGGGATTAAATTTATGTGAATGTTAACCATTATTATTAATTATGTACAACAAACTAATTAAACAAAAATTACTATTTTAATATATATATATTAGAACATAAAATTAGAGACAGAAATAATACATACAAAAATATTGAAAACATAATGTAATTGTTTGAAATTGATGGCAATTAGTTAAAAATTAAATCATAAAATAAAATAAAATGGGCTCTTATGTCGTATGCGTCCTCGTCGTAAAGCCCGTGGCGAAGAGTTCTACAGGTAGGTTTAGGTCCGTACGAGTCACTTCCCTTAAGTAATGCCTGTTGTGAAATAGTTCGCATATTTTTAAAAATATTGATTAACGAATTCTCGGGCGCGAACCTCCCTGGACACTCATTCCTCCGTGGACACTCAATCCACCCTCTTGAAAATAGTATTTATTGACGTATTTCGGTACTTTCTACTGTTATGACCGATTTGAAATTTTGCACACACCTAGGTAAGTGAACAATATTTATAAATCCAAATAAATAAATGAAAAAGGTGTAATAACGAATTCTCCGGCGCGCAAAAACCTCCTAGGACACTCATTCTTCCATAATAGGCATATTTATCGACATAAAAAATAAAAATAAATAAGGAATCTCGGGCGCGCAAAATCCTCCGAGGATACTCTGAGGACACTCATTACTCCGAGGACACTCATTAGGGTGACCCGAAAACATCACCGAATTGACATGACTATGACCCAATACTTCAACTTCAACAGGATACTCTAAAACGTTCAATATACCGTCTGAACATTATTTAGAGGCGTCAGAGAGATCGGTTAAAAACAAGTATTTTTATTTTTTAGAACTGTATGATAAAAACAACATGTACGCTTAGAATTTGTGAGAAAGGAGATTAGCCTTCAGTGTTGAGAGGTCTACACTGTAGGCGATGAAGGTTGGGAGGCTGTTCCAGGTACGAATTTCTCTAGGGAAGAATGAATTTGCATGATAATTTGTGGAGCTGTGTGGAATCTGGAATTTGTGTTGTCGGGTTCGCTGGAGAATTTGGAGGTTGCGATCATATGCCACAAGGCTGTTTATGATTTTATATAGTAATATGGTGGAGGTCATTTTACTACCCCATACCACCCAGTTATGAAACAAATGCTTCTTTATTACTGTGAAATATCACATTTCTTGAAGCTTTTTACTTCTATATGTCACATCCTATCTGGAAATATGCGATTTGGTGCAGAAAACATCACCGAAATGCCGTGACTAGGGGTTCGACGATTTACAGGAACGGGCCGAAAACTATTAGTTAGAATATATATATTAGATAAAAGAATTGCAATTACACGATACTATATTAATTCTATTCATGTCATAAAATGGTGTTATTAAGATCATATATATAAATTTAACAGGAAATATTTAGAAAATTTGAATTCACTTTTCAAACATAACAGTATCAATTATATAACAATGCTGTAGAAAACCCCCTAGTTAAATTAGATACTCAAATACTATGAAATTCAAAAAGTATATGGATTGTATATGATTCAAAGTCCTTTCAATTACTTGATTAACTCACAGATAGTCTGTTTTGGAGAAGCTAGATATTTTTCCAGATATAGCTTTCTGACCAATCTTATGAAGGGTAGACGAGTAGGTTGTCATTAATCAATGTAAAAATTAATTAGATAAATAAAAGGAATTACGTTACGCTTCTTATACATCAATCCAGAGACGTATATATTACATATTACGTAATATCACGGACACGATAGGCACGAACACATATCAAAAAGCAATAATATTTATTCCGTATGTCTAATTATCTCATTGTAAGCAAGTAGTTTTCTCATAGATCGGAGGGTAATACAAGACGATGCTCAAGGGTAGTGAAACTACACGCTATTCATTACGATGAATTTTGGTCAATACTAAGAGCCATAAAGATACATTTTTCTAGATCGTCAGTGCGATTGAATGCTTTATATGTACATGATAATATACCAGGTTTTAATTATGTAAACAAATTATTACATATTTATAATTAATTACCGAGAATTACATGCATTCATGAACCTATCCGCGATCGGTAATCTAAGGCTTAATGGCGGCCATTATTAAAAACACACCGATCAACAACCGTTTTCAGAATACAAATACTATTCTGAATAGTATCTGAAATCTATAATAGAAATCTATCAATTTCGGGCAAATATCCCGGCTCTGTGCCCCCGGGCACTTAACAATACAAGTTCCTGAAGGTACACTAATGAGGTGTATGTACATAAGACGTAGCAGTCTATGTGATTAGTTATAATTTTAAACAGTGTATTGTAAGCCATTTTAGGCTGAAGATCATATACAATTACATTTTCTATTTGATGCATATGTTAAATATGATACCAGGTGTCAATCAGAAACATTTTTTTATGAAAATAATCTTCCGTTTAAATTATAATTAGCTACAAGTTAGTGTGAATTTAGCAGACCTCGCTGGTAGGGCGCTCCCCAACCCTTGGAAACCTAAATTTCACTACAATGTAGAACTAGGAATTTATTCATTTTATTTATCACCATTGTTATTGTTTTTTCAAAGACATCATGTTTTAAGGCAGTAAATGTAAAAGAAACCTTTTAACTATTATATATTGTATTTATTATATGTAAGGACAAAATCCAGGACTTTGTTAGGTAGGGGCTGTCCCAATCACCTGCTCTCTGGATTGGCACATGTGATAGTTTGTTTTAATTTATTAATTTATTATGTATAATAGCTGTTCTTAACAAAATTATGATATGGTCTATATATTTTTACATGAAGATGATTGATCCTTGTTATGTAACTATATGTTTTTATACTGCGTAACTATATACTTGCACGATGTAATTGTGATATATGACACTATAATAAACAAAATTGACTTGATTTGACTATATATATATATATATATAGAATAAAAACAAATTTTTCAGATCGTCCGCGAGCGGACGATCTGAAAAATTTGTTTTTATTCTTTATTTTCCTTCGCAAGGACTTATTTATTTATTAACTACTATATATATATATATATATATTGGTTATGCAACGACGACGAAAACGGAGATAAATTTTGAATAGAATTGGCAAATAGAGGATTTTCCTCAAAATTACTTATAGTCAACTAAATTAGAACAAATGTTTAAATAATTGTATCATGCAATGAACGTTATAAACGTATTGACGTACATGAACATTCTACGGATTTTTTTTAGCTATAACAACTATCGATATAATATGTATAAATATAGATTTGTTCCAATATATACTAAAGATATATGGTTGTGAAAAGTAAATCTACTCTTACTAAATACTCGTCGAATTTATTTAAACAAATCTAAGTGTTTAAAAACATCAAGGTATATGAATGCATAACCACGGACTTTATCCAATTCCGTGTACAATATCTAATTTTAAACATAAACTTAGTCCCGTGCAATTGAAGAAATTCTTGATATATGAAATCCATTTAAAATCAGCGAAATCATTTTCATGTAAATTCAGCATAAGCTTGTACATCATACTAGACAATTTATTTTCACCTGTAATTAGTTTATACCAAAACATTATCATTCTAGATTTAATTTCAATATTCAGAGGGTACCCACCGGTTTCACCATACACCATTATATTTGCTGTGGAGCTACGTATGTTTAAAATTCATTTACAAAACTGTACATGTAATTTCTAAATCGTATTTCAATTTTAATTGTAGGTCAATTGGTAAAATAATATTTCTTATTTGTTTTTTTATATAATGCATACATTGCTTTTTGAGCCTGTTCAACAAGGTTTATCTTGCTTTACAGAAACTGCCATTATAATGAAACAGCAGTCCTAGAAACGAGTAGCTGTCATGTGTTTGCAACTCTTCACCAAAAAGAGTAAAACGAATATTTTGTGCAATTACTTTTACTTTTTTTCAAAGATAACTTTAGTTTTATTGAGATTAACTTTAAGTTTCCAAATAGTACAGTAAGTTTCAAATTCACGGAAAGCATTCTGTAGACCTTTAGCTGTTTCTGACATAACAACTGTGTCATCTGCATATTGCAGAATAAATAATTTAACAAACATACCCATGCGTTATTGAAATAAATTATCAATAAACTGGAGTTGGTCAACATTACTTTGCATGGAAAATTCTTCTAAATCATTTAAATATATTGAGAACAAAAATGGGGAGAGATTTTCACCTTGTTTTAACCCGAAGTGACATGTGAAAAAATCAGTCATACCATTGCTAGTTTTTACGCAAGATTTAGTGTTTGCATACAGATTAATTATAGCATTTCAGATCTTTCCTGTGATATTATTCTTTAATAATTTCTTCCATAAACCTACCCTCGAAACAGTATCAAACGCTTTTCTGAAATCAATGAATGAACAGAATAGCTTTTTACTTTTGGAAAAGTATATAGATATTAAAGCATGAAGGATAAATATATTTTCAATTGTAGAGTAGGTGTTATGACATCGCAATAGCAATGTTATATATATAAATGAGAAAATGACCCAGATACATATTTATAATATATAATTCTCTGAACAACCCTTTTTTATAGAATAAAACAGAGACATATATTGGAACCTCGGCCTGGAAATTTATATATATTATACTGGACAATTTCACCATATATATATATACATATATTTAGTCCGAGCCTGCCCCGTTCCTGTAATTGCAATTCTTTTATCAAATATGCCTTATACCCGATAAGGATAATTAAATATATACAATAAATATATATAAATAGGCCTGATCCTGCCCCGTTTCTTTCTGTTCCTGTAAATCGTCGCCCGTTCTTGCCCGATCCATATCAATACAATAATTTTAATTAGTAGCAATCCTTTTATCTCTTTTCAATGATCTTTCAAACCACTTAAGAATATTCCCGCTTGCTATACATTTTTTTTTTTTTTTTTTTTTTTTTTTTTTTTTCAAAAGTTTTATTGATATATAAAACAACAACAACATAAACGTCCACTCACTCACCAACATTGTGATGCCATTACCTCAATCATCATCATCATCATCATCATCTCACATACATTGTGATGTTATAACCTTCTTCATCATCATCATCATCATCATCATCTCACATACATTGTGATGTTATTAGCTCCATCATCCTCCTCATCATCATTCATCATCATCATCAACATCATCATCATCATCATCATCATCATCATCTCACATACATTTTGATGTTATTACCTCCATCATCATCATTATCATCATCATCATCAACATCCATCATCATCCTCATCATCATCATTCATCATCATCATCATCAACATCATCATCATCATCATCTCACATACATTTTGATGTTATTACCTCCATCATCATCATTATCATCATCATCATCAACATCCATCATCATCATCATCATTCATTATCAACATCATCAACATCATCATCCTCCATTCATGTATGATGAAATGATTTCATATATTATAAGTTGCATCACAACATTAACACATACATAATCGCCCTTACTCACACCCACCCATACACACACTCTTACATACAAACACAAACAAGTAAGGAATCATAGAATCATAGAAATGCAAAAAAAAATGAAAAGCTACTAAAAACTGTAAACTAAAATTACATGAATCAGTTCAGAGAGAGAGAGAGAGAATAGAGAGAGCGAGAGAGAGAGAGAGAGAGAGAGAGAGGGTGGGGATGGACTATTATATTTTTGAGCTCAAGCTTATGAATGTATGGATAAGTGTAATAGAAGAAAATTATTGATTTTATAATTCATTTCCAAAGCCCAGGAGACAGCTATCAGAATATTATTTTTACAAAACAAGAAGTTTTTCCCATTTTTTCCATTCCTTTTCAAACTTCTCTCTATAAGTTTCTCCTTTGCTATTTGCTATAAATCTTTGTATATTATGGTAGTCTTTTATTGTGTTAACCAATGCATTTATATTTAAGGAGCTATGAAGACAACGCATTTTATATACATATTGTTTAATTATAATGAGTATCTCATTATCAATTCTACCATTAACATTTTGTGTAAGAAATCCAAATAAATAAGATTCTTTATTAAAATTAAAAGGAATAATGAGTGCATCCAAAAGAGTTTCAAAACTAATAAGAAGATTCTGAGTCTCTTGACATTCCCATAAAATATGGGTAATAGCTTCAATCTCAGAATTCTTATTCTTATTTTGTATTTAATACATTTGTAATATAAAGTAGAAATACGGCCTAGTCTCCTGGAGTATAACCAGATTTGTTCCAGGGTTTTATTTACCAGAAAGGGGATTGTGTCCATCCCTATATGAATATCTATACTCTATCTATATAACACTACCAACCCGATATTTTTTGGAAACCTTCAAAAAACAAGAGGCCCATGGGCCTTAACGGTCACCTGATATATTTATACAGAGAATTGATTTTAACACGAACAGAAATATTATTCGGTGACAAAAAACAATAAAACCACCTTATTCAATATCTAGCATACATATTTAAGACTAAAAAGTATTTGAAACTAGCACCTCTGATTCTAAACAAGGAAAATGAAGAAATGTTAGCACACCGACTCCTTTGGGCCCCACCCTACAGCCCTTGGGGATAGGTCTGGCTCAAAATTTTCAAAATATCAAACTGTCAACTCAGGGTTATAATTCCAATCAAGTTATTAACATGTAATATTCAAAGTATCATTTGCCATTATAAACCATAATAAATCCAATACTGATAATGCTAACCCAAATTGAATTACTTCCAATGAAAATTAAACAAATGTTGGCCCATTTGTGATTTCCCTATATAAACTAAAGTAAAGTTTACCCCCTCCCCAGGGGTACACGTGAGACCCCAGGGTCATACAATTCACAATTTTGGTAGAGCACCTCAAGACCCTTCCATCTATGAAGAGTGTTTGATTCTACCATATCTGGGTCTTGAGAAGAAGATTTTTGAAATTCCAGTCAATTTAACCCTTTTTGGCCCCACCCAATAGCCCCGGGGGTCAGTCAGGGCTCATATGTGCATACCATCAAACTGCTACCCAATACTGATAATGCTAACCTAAATTGAATAACCTCCAATGGCAATTAAACAAATGTTGGTCCAAATTGGATTTCCCTATATAAACTCTAGTAAAGTTTACCCCCTCCCCAGGGGTAAACATGAGACTCCAGGGTCAAGAAATTCACAATTTTGGTAAAGCACCTTAAGACCCTTCCATCTATGAAGAGTATTTGATTCTACCATATCTGGGTTTTGAGAAGAAGATTCGTAAAATTTTAGTCAATTTGACCCTTTTTGGCCCCGCCCCTCAGGCCCCTGGGGGCCGTGGACCAAACCGGCAACTGTTTTTGTTGACCTTTTTTGGCCATGGAAGGTTTCTGCAAAATTTCATTGAAAAGTCGAAAATGTAAATTGTTTACGGACGCACGACGGACGACGACGGACAAAAGGCGATCGCAATAGGTCACTCGAGACTTTGTCTCAGGTGACCTAAAAACACTGTTCCGTGAAAAGTGCTGAACAAAATGACCTGTGTTTAACGAAAAGATGGTTGTTTATTTTATCTTATTTTTTCATTTTTTTTTCAAATTTTTCATATTTCATTTGTTTAATCACATAGCAGTATTTCGTTTTACCTTATACATTTTGACGGTTAATTACCGTTGTTTTGTTGAAATGTTTACTGGGTTTTATTTCCTATGGAATAGGTATTGCTGAACATATTTATTTACAGAAATAGGTGCTGTCAGGACCATGCAGTGATGACCTATTTGACTGAACTCAATCTCACAACTATGTTACATTCAAATTTGCTTTGTTCCCGTCGACAGTTCAAATATATGGTCTCCAAATGACCTCTAAGCACTGTAAACACGTTCGTAAGTACATTTAATAGGATTTTGGGCATCTTCCTTGAACCTGAAACTAATTTCGGACTCGCCGTGCCATTTCGCTGGATAAACTAGGTAACTTACAGAGTTTGGTACTTAAACCGATGAGCAGTAATATATGAACTTAAAAATGAGGTAACATTGGGGATATCGTGTATTTATTGCCAATTGTATTTAGATATGGTATAAACACATTGTATCAATATTAAGTATTTTGTACTTTGGGTACACATTTATAAGACTCGGGACTTGCTGGAATTGCCATTCGCTTGCTTGGAGCTACGGTTAGTTGCAGTTCGGGGGGTGTAGGCAGATGTACGTTCATAGGGTTAAATGCGTCTAATTCCGGGAAGTATTTGCAAACAAGATCCGGTGCGCAGCCGCAGTCGCCATTCACTTTCATGACGTAAATGCATGATTCATTAAGTTGAAGGTACGGGTTGCAGGATGCTGCAATAGACAGATGAAATAATATCGGCATATGCAGTTTCATGATGTATTTAACTAATAATAACTAAGCAAGAATCAGTAACACGGTCCATGTTTATACACATACATTTGTATAATGATTAATCCATATTGGTATATTTGATATGTCACTTTAAGAGGCAGAGTCGCCAATTGTTAGAAATAATAAAACATAAGGAATATGCAGTGTTGTTTCCGCTTGCATCAAGAAACAATGCAATCTCCGTGATCTTAATAACTGTTGCACTCAATTTTTGAACTCGTCCATTGACAACTGATTTAAAAATGCCTTTTCGCATTAGAGGCCCTTGAAAAGATTCGTGGATGTGTAATACTAGTATAGCTCGTTATGTCGTACTAACATACCAGCGATGAACATGCTGAGTGGAGGAGACAACTGTCTCTTGCTCACTACCAAGAACCTCGGGGTTTTTGAGCAACACTGGCTAACGTTGCAGTCGCTGTTCTGGTCACATTTGAATGGAGTTTCCGCAGGACTGTCCACGGCAGCCTGTGGATAGGCAACACATAGACAAAAGCAATTCATATAGTATCTGATAAAGTCCCGTAGTATCAACTAGGATCACCACGCGTTGTTGATATTTTGAAGCGTTACATTTTAAACGTTGGAGTGTGAGAGAAATAAAATCTTTCATCCCCTTGGGGGCGAGATAGGGGGATCTCAACCCGAGGGGGGAAGATTCTTAATTTGCCAAACACGAGGCTTTGTCGAGTGTTTGCCAACTTTAGAATCTTCCCCCCTCCGGTTTACTCCGAACGTGCGCTAACATAGTGATTAATACACGTTTTATAAAATATTTTATAAATCTTACAAAATAAATAAAGCTAACATCAGTGGATACAAACATTATAAAGAGACACTTTATATAATCAATGTTAAAAGTATATTGTCTTGAAAACCTATATTAAAATTATGCAAGTCTGTGCAGATGTTTTAAGCATATGAACATGGTCATATGGTGCAGCAACTGTTTTAACCTTGTTTATCGTTCTGCCTTGTATTTCTTCTAGCAGTTCTTTTAGATAGGTGTTTCCTTGATTCGTATTCAAAGTAGCTAGTATTCTTAACAATGCGGCGTTGTCTGCTGATGAAATATTGGTCCCCTAGGTTGGTTCCAACTTCGATTTGTTTGTTTGTTTGTTTGATTTTGTTTAACGTCCTATTAACAGCTAAGGTCATTTAAGGACGGCCTCCCCTGTGTGCAAGATGCATGCGTGTAGTGTATGTGTGTGTATTTTGGGAGGCTGCGATATGTTCGTGTTTGTCTCCTTGTGATAGCGCGGAACTGATGCCGACTTTATAGTGCTACCTCACTGAAACATACTGCCGAAGACACCCAGCAGGACGCCCCACCCGGTCACATTATACTGACAACGGGCGAACCAGTCGTCCCACTCCTAATTTGCTGAGCGTTAAGCAGGAGTAGAAACTACCATTTTTAAAGACTTTGGTATGTCTCGGCCAGGGGACAGAACCCAAAGCCTTCCTCACAGGGGCGAACGCTCAACAAATGGCCAAAAGTGAGGCATTGTCAAGGGAGACATTAGGAAGAAGAAAGTTATTTAGAAAGGAGAGAAGAGATAAGGTCCCAAATTTAGTCGCCTCTTACGATCATGCAATTGGAGGCAGCAGGTACAATTCTTACGCCCTACCTGCAGGGACTTTCCAACTTCGAAGTTTGAATATCGATATATTCTGCCACTGATTACAAAATAAACGTTCGACATGGTATTTCTACGAGACAGGTGCAAGAGAAGTGACTCCACCTTACTCTGTTTTTATATACTCGACTAACGCTACTGTCCTTGTCAGCAAAGAGGGGTATGTTCACCGCGCGTTTACAGATGATTGGACGCCACCATGCCCCTGAAGTTTATCAAGTCCTTTCCCTGAGATAATTCCCTGCAGGTTGGGCTTACGAATTGTACCTGCTGCCCCCATTGCATGATCGTAAGAGGCGATTAAATTTGGGATCTTATCTTTTCTCTTTTTCTTCTTCCTAATGTCTCCCTTGACAATGCCTCACATTTGGCCTTAAGTTTAGCATTCGCCTCTGTAATGAGGGCTTTGGGTTCTGTCCCCTGGCCGAGACATACCAGAGTCTGCAAAAGTGGTAGTGTATTCTTAACGCTAAGCAATTTAGGAGTGGGACGACTGGTTCGCCCGTTGTCAGTATAATGTGACCGGGTGAGGTGTCATGCAGGGAGTTTTCGGCAATATGTTTCAGTGAGGTAGCACTATAAAGTCGGCATCAGTTCCGCGCTTTCACAAGGAGACATACACGAACATATCGCAGCCTCCGAAACTTGCACACAGGGGAGGCCGTCCTTAAATGACCTTAGCTGTTGATAGGACGTCAAACAATACTAAACCAAACCAAACCCCTTGGCCCAGGCATGCTCCTGAAAAAACAGGGATGAAATCCCTTAATCACTGTGCCCCCAGGGGCCACACCTACCGTTTACACACAATCAAGTCCCCTTGGCCCAAGGATTCTCCAGATTAAATTAGGATAAATCCCTTTATCCCTTTAGTAGAAGAAGGGTTTTAAAGGTTTACCTCTATTTCCCCTATTCGGCTCCACAACTCTGCCCCCAGGGGGCACACCCCTGCAGGTAAGGGATCGGGAAAATAATACACCCGATGTACAGTAGGAGGCGACTAATGAGTAACCCCCAGCATAATTGGGGATTTGCTTTAGTATCCTCTATTTGGGGACACAAAAGCGACCAACACAAATCTGCTGCACCCATTGCAATATTTGTGATCTTTATCCTTCTTTCTACTTCTATCTACCTTTTATTTCCTACCGCCTTGCTTGGCAACACTTGAGCTCACGTTTGGCCTCAATGTTGAGGAAGGCAACGGGTTCTGTCCCGGCCTGGGGATACGTCCTAAAAAATCGTAGTTATTATCTGCTTAACGTTCAGCATTTAGGGGAATGACAACAACTGGTTCACCCCTTGTCAGTATGTGGCCGGGCGACATGGTATTTCAGTGAGATAGTTATAAAATTGGCATCAGATCCGCGCTGCCACAAGGAGGTAAGCATACCCACAAAACCCTGTCTCCTGCATACACACACGCAAGCACTAAACACATGGAGGCACGTCCTTAAATGACCTAATACGTTAAACAAAATTAAACCAAACCAAACCCCAGGAGGTCCCAACCCACCGTTTACACAAAATTCAGTTCCCTTGGCCTAAGGATACTCCAGACAAAATTGGGATGAAAAAAACCCTTTAGTCGAAATCTACTGGGATGTTCAGGACAAGTAGCGTTTTAAAGGAAAAGTTGACGGATGGACAGCGAATGCGGCAACCAAAAGGATTTTTTTTCTGACGTAGAGTAACGCCCCCTGTCAAATCGCTCGCAAGTATTTCGGCTTATCAATTCGAGATCCATTAAGGAGCTGTGCATTTAGTTCCCGAATTTTTTCTTATTTATTTGCATGTTCAAACATTCAAATTGGGAATAGCTATAATTCTGTAAAATGCATAGCAACTTGTAATTTTTATGAAATGATACTTTTGAAAAGACTTTTAACAAATATTTTGCAAGTGCTAATCGTTATAATGCAGTTTGACTTGGTGGTACCCTTCACCTTAAATACTACTGTAAACGTGGTTATTTACGCTGGGTGAAAATTACGTGATTTGAAGGTCAAAACTATACGCGCGGGGGTTATTTACGCGGTCGCGATAGACCGACGTTTACTCTGCAGAGTTATCTCCCTTACTTTACAAAATTTGTACAGGTAAAAATACTAGTAGCTTCTGATTACATGTTACGTATGCCTACCGACTGGTCATTGGATAGATGAAAATAAAGGTGAACTGCATTCATGTGTATGGGAAAGTGGACTTAATCATAATTAATTCTATTGATTTTGTAAAATTTTAATTCCAGGCTGTGATGTTGCAGTCCTTAAATCTGGAGGAGGAACTGGAAGATGATAATGACTCCGATGAGGAGGAAAATGAAATCCTGGAAACAATTTGGGAAGCTAAATTGCGTGCCATAAGGGCTACATATGAGGAATAAAAAAATTGAAACCATCAATAAAAATGTACCAACACTTTACACAGATTTATTTTGTTTTAATTTCTAATAATTTTCCAATTTAGATCACAATTTACACTTCATGCTGTAAAAAAAGACCAGTCTGTAATTTGGACTAGCAAATTCAGAGTCGGACTATTAAAATTCTGGGATCACTAGTCCAAATGACAAGTAAGGAAAAAAGTAAACGTCACAGACTGTTTCCAAATAACAATGATAAAACCATACACTATTCGTAAGTTATCGTAACTCATCTAGCGCAGTTCATGTCGCTTCCATGATGACAGGGGCATTTACCCGTGTAGGGATCGTTGCACACGACTGCTTGCTGTTTGTGTCCCGTAGACACGATGTGTACCGGACATCGATGCATTAATTAACGACTTTCTCTGTGCCTTCATATATATTTTCAAATTTGTTGTTCATCAAAAACTTCAATTAATCAAGTAGTTTATTTCAGTTGTTATTGTTTTTATTTTATACCATTACAAGACAATGTATGTTAATTAGTAATACGTTAACAAAGCAATATTACAGGAAGACATCACACACACAAATGTACCAATAGCTATCAGAGTTGTCGTTCCTTACACTATCGATGAAACCATACGCGCGGGGGAAATTTACGCGAACGATCCAACTCCGCGTAATCAGCGTAAATTTCCCCCGCGCGTAATATTCCGCGTTTACAGTACTACTTTTTTGTTTCTTGTTTAGGAGATTTTCATATATATTACTTTATGTTGAACATAAATACAATTATATCATCATGTTTAGAATGTCAGGAAAACAAGGTGGTAGTAGCACACATGGAAACTCTGCTATGCTTTTTTGCAAATACCAGAAGAACAACTAAAATTCCAATTTGTTGTCGAATATGAGCATTTATTCAATGCCAAAAAATTATAACAATTCTGTTAGTTACATAATAATTGTGATCATTTTTCACTCAGCAAAAAAGGTTGGGCTAATGACATGATCAGAACGCCACAAACTTGAGCGGATATTATGAAAATTATGCGAACAAGTGCCCCAACCCAGTGCGACTGATTCCGTTTGCAACTCGTGGGAGGATTTTGTCAGAGAACTCTTGGTAATAATACATTATTGGAGTAATGCTCATGTATTACTGTCTTATCAATAGACGCCGTAGAATGGAAAGGAGAGATAACATTTAGTAGTGTTATATTTTGAAAAATAGAAATAATAGTGATGAAGTCAAAATCGCCAGTTTAAAGAATCTTGATTGATCTCAAAATACGAGAAAAACCAAAAAAAAAATCATCAATTTTACTTGCAATTATAAAACAATATCCCTTTAACATTCTTTATATATCAGGTGAATTTGTCTCATACGTAAATGCATAAATCATTATGCAATTTTTATATATAAAACATTAATATTTCATTTCTACATATCCAACTTAATAATAAAATATATACTTACATAAGCAACTACTGCAATAGCACAAATTAAGATAAAGACTTTCGTCATGGCTGTAGAACAGTCAGTGAAGAAATAATCTTATCATACTATATGTCCACAAGATTTGCGCCAAGGTGTGGATTGGTTACAGTGCGTAGGCGTTTAATCAGAAACGTCAGTGTCCTTGACAGAGCCAAGCCTCTGTGAATATGTAGATAAGTTAACTCGTCGAACGCAAACAGATATGCTTATGATAGGTTGCCCTGCAGGTAGGGCGTAAGAATTGTACCTGCTGCCCCCAATTGCATGATCGTAAGAGGCGACTAAATTTGGGACCTTATCTCTTCTCTCCTTTCTAAATACCTTTCTTTTTCCTAATGTCTCCCTTGACAATGCCTCACTTTTGGCCATTTGTTGAGCGTTCGCCCCTGTGAGGAAGGCTTTGGGTTCTGTCCCCTGGCCGAGACATACCAAAGTCTTTAAAAATGGCAGTTTCTACTCCTGCTTAACACTCGGCAAATTAGGAGTGGGACGACTGGTTCGCCCGTTGTCAGTATAATGTGACCGGGTGGGGCGTCCTGCTGGGTGTCTTCGGCAGTATGTTTCAGTGAGGTAGCACTATAAAGTCGGCATCAGTTCCGCGCTATTACAAGAAGACAAACATGAACATATCGCAGCCTCCCAAAATACACACACATACATTACATGCATGCATCTTGCACACATGGGAGGCCGTCCTTAAATGACCTTAGCTGTTAATAGGACGTTAAACAAAATCAAACAAACAAACAAACAAAGCTTATGATAGGTTTTCGTCTTTTGTTCCTTTTCCCAAATAATTTTATTGATTATTTTATTGCTATTGTACCTGTAATTGTTTACTATAGCTGTCCCATGTAAGTAAGTAGTCATGCAGCTGTAGAGTATTCTTAGTTTGAAATGGGGATTATCATAATCAAGAGATAACACATATAAATTATTAACTGTATAAATCAATTGTTGCTTGGTTTGGTTTTATTTTGCTTAACGTCCTATTAATAGCTAAGGTCATTTAAGGACGGCCTCCCCTGTGTGCAAGATGCATGCGTGTAGTGTATGCGTGTGTATTTTGGGAGGCTGCGATATGTTCGTGTTTGTCTCCTTGGGATAGCGCGGAACTGATGCCGACTTTATAGTGCTACCCACTGAAACATACTGCCGAAGACACCCAGCAGGACGCCCCACTCTTAATTTGCTGAGCGTTAAGCAGGAGAAAAAACTACCATTTTTAAAGACTTTGGTATGTCTCGCCCAGGGGACAGAACCCAAAGCCTTCCTCACAGGGGCGAACGCTCAACAAATGACCAAACGTGACGCTTGTCAAGGGAGACATTAGGAAGAAGAAAGTTATTTAGAAAGAAGAGAAAAGATAAGCTCCAAAATTTAGTCGCCTCTTACGATCATGCAATTGGGGGCAGCAGGTACAATGAATACGCCCTACCTGCAGGTCAATTGTTGCTATAATGCTGTCATAAATCATAAAAAGCATATGGCTTCCTCAATTTGCGCCTTGCTTGGCAATGCCTCACTTTTGGCTTTAATGTTGAGCGTTCGCCCAGGTGAGGAAGGCAATGGGTTCTGTTCAAATGCCCGGACAAATCAAAGTCCTTAAAAATGATAGTTCTTATTCCTAAGCTAAGCGTTCATCATTTAGGGTAATGACTGCAACTGGTTTACCCGTTGTCAGTATAATGTGATCGGGCGGAATGCTGTGGTTTGGTTTGGATTGGTCACTTAAGGACGTGCGTCCATGTGTGTAGTGTATGACAGGGTATGTTGGTGTGCTTGCCTCCTTGTGATGGCGCGGATCTGATGCCGACTTTGTAGTGCTATCTCACTGAAATACAATGCCGAAGGCACCCAGCACAGCATTCCATCCGGTCACATTATACTGACAACGGGTAAACCAGTTGTTGCCATTCCCCCCTTATAGTCTAGTCATTCTAGCTGAAATATGGCAAAACCTCAAACAAATTGCAACAGAAAAGTTTTGGTGTTTTTCTGAATTAATAACATATGGACATCACCAGAAAAAAAATCTAGAAAATTATAATGTGGGAAAAATTGTTTACTTCCGGTTTAATTATCTCCCCTTGCCAACTTTTTTTTCGTTTTGTCGGAGACTAGCTTTAAGCTTACACGATCAAAATAGACATAAAATTAAACTATTTTATGACTTGAGAGTTTATTTTTTGTTCACAAAAGCGTATTATTGCATAAATAAGTATATGCCCATAACAATATGGAATAAAAATGGCTGATTTTGTCCGACATGTTCAAGTTTTACACAATGTTGATGGGAATATTGACATCCAGGTTTCACTTTGAGAGGTAAAAATTATTTCAAAAGTCATCCAAACCGAGCAATGGCACTAGTTGCTGAAAATATGTCTTGAAAACACTATAAGCACTCATTTCCAATATGACAATCAGCGTCAAGGACTGCTTCTGCATTGGAACAACTCAATCCTTTGCACTCTCCACATGCCTGTGAACATTCCAAACCATGCTTTCTGCATGTACATCGTTTCGAGTCACAGTTAGTTTTGCAGTTGCAGCGAATAATTTTAATCAGGTGTTCCGGAGCAGGAGGGGAATGTGTCTTGATGGGAAGAAGCTTTCCATTGTCGAGATACCATCCCCATTCCTGTTGAGGAATTGTGTCGCCATTTCCCATCCATATTTGGGTTTGGAGATAAACTCTTCTGCTGTGGTATTCTGCTGCAGCCGAAGTTGGGGGTAGCGATTGCACTTGCACGCACGATTTTCCAACGAAAACTTTATCAACAAATTTCTTATATCTTAGAATGTTAAGTCCTTCTTCTGGATTGCCATTGTAAAGAGAAACAATGGCCTTTTCCCCGGCTGCAATAACGTCTTTTCCAGAGGCAGAATCATCGGCAAAGACTCCAGCTAGATCCTTGAAATCTGAATCATTTTGTTCTTTCTTCAGTGCTGCAGCTTTCCCAATCCCAAAGATGCGTGAGGTTGTATCACAGCCCGTAACTGCATGAAGAAATGGAAGATGGTAGCATGTTTCTGATCCTAGCATGTGTTTCGTTTTTTGTATATCCCATACCTTCATTTTTCTTGAACATGATTCTACAGAGTGGAAGAAGATGTTGTGAAATTCCAAACTGGTATGGAATAGAAGAAGAATGAGAAGGTCTGTATCTTCTCCAATCACAACAGTGATTCTGTTCAGTGCATTTTCTGTAGCTTCATTCACAATGAGGACATCGGCATCACTTGGAGCGTGAATGGTTCTACAGCCGTTTTCTTCCATTGCCTCTGCTAGCATGTAGATGAAGGCTT
This sequence comes from Mizuhopecten yessoensis, assembly GCF_002113885.1. Classification (NCBI taxonomy): domain Eukaryota; kingdom Metazoa; phylum Mollusca; class Bivalvia; order Pectinida; family Pectinidae; genus Mizuhopecten; species Mizuhopecten yessoensis. The sequence goes on from NW_018408433.1 coordinate 829,247, forward strand.
GTTTGTTGACTTGGTTTGATAGGAAGTGTTCCTTTTTAGACCGGAAAGTGGTATTTTCTGTAAAGTCAAATCGAGCTCCTGTCGAACCCCCGTTGCGCCTGAGGTGGGCTGCATCCTTTGTTGACGGACCGGAAGAATACCCATCAAATACGATGGATGGTTTGTCATATTTCTTTGTAACGTAATCTACATACTTGGCACATATGGAACCGAATGAGAATCCCCTATTCCAAGGTAAACGATGCAGTAAGGATCCCCCGTCAAGCACGTAATGTACATCTTCTGGTACGGGAGAGGTGCAATCTCCGAAACTCCAAATTGCATCTGCAAGAACTGATTTTTGTGCAGCCCTCATTAGACCTGACGGTTCAAATAACGAAGATGGACGGGTGGCAAGTTCATATGAGAAGACAGTAGATACGTCCTCTGGTAATCCATTTGCTGCTGCCATTAGCCTTTGAAATAACAGCTGTGGGTCAACTTGGACATCATCATTTTCTATTCTCAAAGTTGCAGGTTTCGCACTCAACGTAACAGCTTTGTTTGCTTTCTTAAACACATAGTTAGCCATGTTCTGTCCCTCCATTGACTTTACAATTGCTTCTCCAATTGACCTAGCATTTTCTGTGTTTGCCTTTCCATCATCAGTTTCTCCAGTTTCTATATTTCTGAGAGAAGCATCTCCCTCAAATGGATTTCTTTCAAGCAGAAAGGCAAGGATGGTTTCTGTATCTTTCCCGTCTTTTTCCTTTCTTGATTTCCCACTTTCTTTGTGTTGGTCATTTGTAGCATAGCTCACGTTACACAGCTCTTGCATCGCATTGTTCATATCCGCGCAAGCCGGCATTGAAAGTAGCCATACTGCTCTCTGAGTTTCACTCATGCCACGACCCCTCGTCAAGCCTCCAGTTGATTTCACGCTTCTCATAAGAACTTGTTCAATGACAAGGTCAGTTGATAGACCTGCCCAAAACCTATCGCTTCTTCGTATAACATGATGGCCCGTTTGGAAGGCATTGAACACTTTAGGATTATCCTTCTCAAGTGTGAGCATATTTTGCAAATACGCGTAGGCCGATTTTGTGTATAGATTGTGTCCTGCTGCAGCGAGGTAGGGCAGCATCTGCTGCACGGAAACTAAATGAAGGTTCCAATTTCCGGTTCGTTCTGCCTTGATGAAACGTTTGAGAATAGAAATCATTTCCATGTACTGGATCCACAACTTGGCTGTTCGATTGCAGGAAATTGAATCCATCCTTGCTTTCAATTTTTCTTGAATTTTGTCTAACAGATCTGAATGTATAACCTCGTCTAATGATATTTCTCCTGACAGCATCACATCGTAGAGTTGTGAAGCAACATCCAGGTCGTTTTCATGCAATTCTGACGATCCGCTGGCGTGCTGAAGTTGTTCATCTAGTATTGTTCCCTCCTCAAAACTGGTTGGCTCAATATGAAGTTGACTTTCCTCTGTTGAAGACGGCAAGACTATGTCGTACATACTGGACAGTAAAATTGCATGCAATGCAGCGTCTACAAGAAAATGCCCTCTCACTGCTCTTGCCACAGCTTTACCGGTCATCATATGAGAAACAGTCGTTGGTGCATAAACAGTTTCCAGTACATGTTGCAGGCCTGATCCTCTCATTAGTTCGCCAATGCTTCCAAGGAAGCTCATTTCCATATGAAATCCGCCGAGCCGAAGGACAATCTTTTTGAGTTCACTGTCAGACGGTTCACTCGCAACAATCATCAAGGCCTTCCAATAGAGCGGCTGATCAAATGTCAGTATCGGGTGAGACCCATATTTTGCTGCTTCTCTACTTACAAAGCGCATGGTTGAGTATATGCAAGAAAGATCCCCTGGATTCATGTCTATCATTGGCAAGAACACAACAGAAGACTGGCCAGGAAACATGCCTTGATTAACAGCCTGCATTGTTGCAGACCATCCTGGGCGAGTGGGTCTCAGTGGCCAAACAATGGACGACAGAAAATCAATCTTCCAACAACCATCACACCCCTCTAGCCTGGTAAGTTTCTTGTATGTCATCATATCAAGAGGATTGGAATGAAGCTTGAAAAAGTCAATGTTGATTTTACATATAGCTGCAACCTCATCCAAAGATATGTCCTTTCTAGGAACAGGTCTGCGTCTAGTCGTCGTGCTCGGAGTAATGCCAGCGATGATTCCCATTCCATGGAAAGTATTATGGCCATCTAATGTTCTGAGGTTGTGATCGACGTTGTCGGCGATGTACTGAATCACATGGTCATTGGTGATTCCATCAATATCAAATCCTTGAGATTGAGCAGCATTAGCTTCAAACTTCTGTACCTCCCTATAAGATACACAAAACCCAAGGCTGTGAAGCGTGTCTACCAGAAACTTCGATGCAAACTGGTGATGTGTTTGAACCCCTAAACCAAGCTGGAGTGGAGCGATGAGAAGTCTTGGTCGAGAGGCTTGAATGATTGCTTGCCCTATCGCTGCTATCTTTAATTCAGCTTCATTTTCGCTGAATAAGCATCGCAAAAATTGCTGCAAGCTTTTAGGAACAAATTCAACATTAGCATTGGTAGATGAAACATCTGGTGTCGAAGGATATGTTTCTTTCGATGCATTGATTTCCTTGATGTCATTCATAATTAATTTTGCCGCGGTTTCAATTACATTCTGTTTCTCACACTCGGTATCTTTGTTTTTTGGAAGCTGGTAAAAATCTCTGAGTATGTATGATGCAGTTTCTTTGAAGGTTACAATGTTTGCACTACCGTTGATTTCTGTGATTATGACCGAAGGTCCAAAGTGTTCCTTTAGTTTAGATTTCATGTAAACTGTACTATATGCATCTTCTCCAACAATGGCTCTCATCCTTTCCACGAGGTCGCAAATAGACAGTAAATCTGCTGAATGTTCATGCAGGCACTTCACAACCGTCAGGAAAGCGTCAGCTTGGCGATCATTCTTTGGTCTTCCACAAGATTTTCTCTGCTGCTTGGTTGGAGTAAATGCTACTGGGATATGTTTATGTGTACGGAAATTCACGCTACACAGCTGATGGTATACAGCATCAGCAGCGGGTAAGTCTCTGATAAATTCGAGGCGTCCTTTCACATCATTTGCCCATTGGTCTTTTCTGTGCTCACACACTTGCTCCACTGTCTTCTGTAATTCCAGAGTTCTCACAGGATAAACATCTTGACCTCTTTTCTTATCAGAATGTTTAGCCATCCTTCCACAGAAGAAGCAATGGTCAGAAAACCGGAACACTGTCTCTTCCATCGAGCGAAGGGAACACCCCTGAGGAGAATCATTTGTGATATCGTCCTTCGAATTTTTGGCATCACGTTTTATAACATTTGCGTTACAGTAAAGACGTCTGCATTCGATATGCACTCTGTCCCCGGGAGAGGTAATTATATTATCACCACGTTTATCACTGGCACTATTTATCCCGCTGCTCCCTTTCCCACCAAGAACATTTGTGGTCTGGTCATCGTCAATTGGTACTTGACATATAGAGCAGGTTTCCTAAAATGGATAAAAAAAATCATGAGAACCATTGCACGTATTCATGAAATATTATATCATTAAATAGTTTTTCAAAATATCATCAATTATATTTTCTGATTTAAATCGATTCACTGATATCATACAATCGATTCACTGATATCATACAATCGATTCACTGATATCATACAATCGATTCACTGATATTAAACAATAGATTCACTGATATCATATAATAGATTCACTGATATCATACAATAGATTCACTGATATCATACAATCGATTCACTGATATTAAACAATAGATTCACTGATATCATATAATAGATTCACTGATATCATACAATAGATTCACTGATATCATACAATCGATTCACTGATATTAAACAATAGATTCACTGATATCATATAATAGATTCACTGATATCATACAATCGATTTAATGATATTACATTTTATGGATACATGCAATGCTTCTTATTAAAAACTTTATCTATTTTAGGAGTGAGTGAGCGAGAACTCGAGAACTAGGGTTTAACGTTTTCTTAACAACCAGGCTCATATGCCGACGGTATTATTGATGCATGGTACATGTAGTATATATGTGCTTTGGACTGCTTGTCATGGCGCGATTTCAGGCCGTCTTTATAGTGCCAGCTCACTGTAAGTACAGTGACGCATGTACCCTACCCAGACACATTATACTGATTCAAGTCAGGCTAGTCGTTGCGCTATCCCCTTAATGCCAACAGCTTTGCGGGGATGCCACAACTACCAAATTTACGTCTTTGGTATAACATTGTACGCGTCCGGGATTGAACCCCCCCCTCCCGACTCAGAAGCGAACGCTGTCTTTTTTAGGAAAAAGACCACCTGTACTATATAAATTATCAAATGATATCACAAATTTGAATTCATTATATCATGAAAAAATCACGTAGAACAAGCGGTTTTCATGTTTTTAATACAAAAAATAAAAACCGCGATTTTTCAATTTTATCGTTATATTGCAGGTATGGGCTTCCGTAGTTTTTTTTCTCGGTCAAATTGCGGTTCAATAGACAGGCAAATATTTTATCTTATGTGTAAAACAAAACATTTTCTATAAATTCAGGTGAACACTGCCTTCACAGAAGTTTGAAATCAGCAAATATTCAAATACCAAACGATTCTTACACTGCTCTGACATATTTATGAATATGACTGTATACTGCCGAGCAATGACGTAGCAGACGACGGAAAATGTTAATTCGTAACGGATCAAAATTTTCATGTTTTCATCATACATAAGCATCTATATATGATATATATATTAGTTCACTTACCATTAGTAGTCAAAAAATTCACGGAAAAAGATGTACGCTGAAAATACCGGCGTTCTTCTGTTTATCTCATTCCACCATAATTCGTGTATTACCTCCCCTTAGGAACTCTTTCGTGTGACGGTGGCCCGTACAGGCCATACATTCGTTTGCTAATTTAACAATTTTTCATCACAAAATTTGAATATTTCCCATCGTTAGAATTTTCTAGATTTTTTATATGTTGTTTAAACACGTCTCTTATATATTCTCAACTAAAAATATTTTCTGTTGCAATTTGTTTGAGGTAAAACCATAGAATGACTAGACTATTAATGCTGAACGTTAAGCAGGGAATAACAAATACCATTTTTAAGGACTTTGGTATGTCCCTGCCTGGGGACAGAACCCATTGCCTTCCTCAGAAGGAGCTAAATCTGAGGAGCATATTCTTCTCCTTTGGGAACTAGCAAGAATGATGCCAACACAACTATTGGAAGCAGAAATCCACGAACAGGTAGTTCTACCAGGATTCAATGCCTTCTGTGCAAACACTTCCCAGCATGTAAAAGCAAATGTGATTGGTTACTTGCCACTAATTATGTCATCACCAACAGACCCGGGAGTAGTAAAGACAGCCATGATCAATTTAGTCAAAGTTGTAAGAGAAGTTAAAATGGAATACACAATAATTACCTATGACCAGGCAAGATACGAAATTGCATTTGCAATTCGGAAGCAGTTTCAGCAAGAATGTTCATCGGGCATATTAGAGCTTGGCGGATTCCACCTTTGCCACAACTACATGAAATCTATTACAAAGGTTCTTCGCGGTAGTGGAGCAGAAGATGTTCTTGTAGCTGCTGATGTTGTCTAACCTGGAACGGCAAACAAGATCTTCGGCGACAGGTATGACTTCTACCAAACCCTCCGGGCACTCACACTCATGTGCGAAGTCATGGTTAACCTTCGATGGGACGCATTTTCAAAATGGTATATAGAAGAAGAACAATACCTCAGCTATCTTCAACACCTGAACACTGTTCTTCCACAGCTATACGATGTGAACACCTCCAAATGTGTCAATGATGAGGAAGAGGAAAGCAAAATTCTTCAGCTTACCAAAGAAAGTGAATTTGAGTTACAAAAGCTTCAAGACATGTTAGCAGAATTTAACGCAAAGAAATCAGAATCACCTACACATGTGTTGTGGAATACATTCATTGAAATGACTCGGATACTGATGCGGTTTCTTCACGCGCAGCGCTCAGGTCATTGGCTTCAATATCTTGCAGAGGCTGGGAAGATGTTACCATACCTTGTTGCGACAGGACATCAAAAATACGGAGTGTACGTACCTCTGTACCTCAAAGAGATGACGATGCTCTCTGACACTGCACCATTAGTATACCAGAGATATGTAGAGCATGGCGACTTTACAGTCCATAGACGAGATGGAAGACACAACTGATGTGTATGCAAACGACACTGATGTCATCGTCCATTGCATATATTACTGTAGCAAGACCGCTGAAACTGAGGAACTCTGGGTTAGAAAAGACCATGTATCCTTCATTCCTATACATAGGATCGTCGCTACCATTGGCCAAGAAAAATGTTTATTGTTACCATACATCCATGTGCTGTCAGGGAAAGATGATACAAGCTTGTTGTACAGAATAGGGAAAAGGAAACTGTGGAAGGCTGTTGGTGAAATTGACAAATCAATACGTGCACCGTTTATGGTGGAGTTCAACATTGCTGAAGCAGTCACAGCAGGTTACAAAATTCCAGAGAAACTTGTACAATCTAGTGTTGCAGTGGTAGTGAAGGCATTTGGAGGGACCAATGATGACACACTCGACAGTCTCCGGATTAAAAAGTTTCTGGGGGGGGGGGGGGGGGGGGGGGGGGGCATCCGGACCGCTTCTTGGCTTACCACCAACAGAAGATGCCCTCAAACAACTCATTAAACGGACAGTATTGTCAACAGTTATCAGTACATCTTCCCACATTGCGAAGCCCCCGAATGTACCCTTCACACATTTTGGATGATTGTTGGATAGTGTTCATGATGGGTAGATCACACCATTGAAGATGGCAAAACCGGCATTTCCGGCAAACTTAGATCAGTCCTTCAGATGTAAATGTACGCGTGGGTTAAAAGACATCAGAGTCTATAAAATAGACCGATTCTTCCAAATAGTTAAACAATGCCTTCGAGTCCACGGAACTAAAAAGAATTTTCATATCCGGGACTCGAAAGTAGTTATCACGAATGTGTTTAAAATCGGAACATTCTATTATAAAATGTTCCACTGTAAACGGAGTGTCTCATGCGTGGCATGAAGGTAGATCTTCTTGTTTTAAAAGGTACGAATGAGTAGGATATGTGTGCCCAGTACGGAGCCGAGCGAGGACAACTTCCTCTCTACGATCTTACCCCCTGCCAGGGGACAGAACCCAAAGCCTTCAACACAAGGGCAAACGCTCAACTAAAGGCAAATGTGAGGCACGATCAAGGGACACGTTAGGAAGACTTCTGAAGTACTGCACTGACTTAAAACACTTTTGATTTCAGGGCATATCAATAAAGTACCTGTAAGGATTGACCTTCATTTTGTCAGCGTATTCGGTAGTATAGACACCAATGTTGTTTGTTCCAAAATGAGATCGCCATTGTTTACTTCACGGACATGCAATTTATGGTGCATCCACGAAATAAGAAGTTTATCAGCATCCCGTTATTGTAAAATTGAAAAAAAGTTCCAAATAGATATCATTTCATTGCTGTTGCTGAACTGTAAAGTAAACACAGAAGTAGTCCGGTACCATATTTGAAATGTGTTAATCAACCAAACCTTTTTTTACTGGTTACATGCTATTATTTTGCAGTCAGATGTGAAGAAGCTTAAGAAGGGAGAAATGTTAATAGAGTAAATATATACTTTCCCTTATGTTGTTTGCACTTCTCCCTTCTTACATCAAGAAGATTGAATATATCTGTCCTACTTATTTAGTAATGTCCATTTCTTTCAAACAATTACAACTTTTATAGTTCTTTGCACAGGCGTATATATCAATCTGTCATCTAGCGACAGTTTTGTTAAATCTGATCCAGCTTGATATGAACACTGAAGTACTTTTCTGTACTGTTTTATTTTATTTCAGGAACAGAGAAGAGACAACAAACCAGCCAGTAGGTCTTCCTGCAACTACAAACTGAAAGTTTAAAAAAAAAAAAAAATTCTTTGAATTGCAAAAAGTATCACTTTTTCAACAAAACATGGATCACACCTATGCACAAAACAACATTTCACCAGAAGAGCCATATCACATTGGGATTTTAAAACAAGAACTTCATCTAGCTAATTTTCCCTTTTCAAAACTGTCCATATCGAAAACCAAACTTTCAATCTCCACAATGTACCAGGAGATGGCAATTGCTTCTTTCACACAATCAGCTTGCTTTTACATGGAAACATTTTACACAGCAACAAATTAAGAAGGACAATTTGTCAATTCATTCACAACAACTGGCAACATTGAATTCCCTATACCCCAGAATTGTATTGGGATAGGATGGTTGAAGGCAATGGGTGGGCTACTGCTTGTGAAATAAGAGCAGCTGCTATTTTGCTGAAGTGCAACATCACTGTGTGGTTGCAGGGAACAAATAACATTACAAAACAAGTTTTCCATTCCAATATAAGAAATGAAATCATGCCAACAATAACACGTCTTCTTCAGAACCAGCGTTTCCAACTTTTAACACATCAACAGCTCAACAGCGGTGACAATGATTCAACTCAGAAAAATAATTCATCAAAACCCCATATAAACCCACACAAAAATCGTATGCAGCTGTATTGAAACAAATTTACCTGCAAAAAACTCAAAGTCGCCCAATCCCAAGACTTCCTTTTCACTTCAGACCCGAAATTTGGGTGAAAAAATGCCAAAAAGTGATCAGAGCAAAACAGTTCCAAACAAGAAAAAAAAGGAGACTCTCCCCAAAACACATGTTCATTGCAAAATAACAATACCAAGACATTTATTTCCCCAAACACAACAACAACTTTACAAAGACCTCAGTGCTAAACAACCTGCTTCAGCAACTTTGAAAACCAAATTAAACCAAAACAATTACAGCCAAGGTCGGTTGCAGAACAAAGACATAACAAATAACGATGCAAATACACCAAAACCAACCAATGGGGAACAATTACAGACTCTTTCAAGAAAATTAGGCCTTCCTTTTGAAATACATTTGCAAGATGAAAACGCTAAGCAACAAGCAATCCGACATACCAACCACACAGAAAATTTAACCAAATCTTCAAAGATCTTGGAAAAAACAGAGTTCCCTGATCCACCACCATTAACAAACAACATACAAAATAACAATGCCTTGGATTGTATACGGGCCTTTGAAATTCAGCAAATGAATTACAAATTTGGTTATTGTTGCACTTGTAAAGAAAGCAGATTGGCAATGAAAATGTCGTCCGATCCTGAATGTAAGCGCTGTGCATTGGACAAATCAAAAATGTTTTCTGCTGCAAATAATATCGATCCAGGTGAAGTTCCTCCATCATTAAAAGACCCTACAGTAGTTGAGCAGCAAGTGATATGTAGAATATCCCCATCTATGAATATTCATATGTTGTAACATGGCGGAATGGCCTCAAATGGTCACTGGGCGACAAATTGGCAAAAAATGATACAAGCAAAGAATTTCGTGTTCGTCGTTCAAAAGTTCAAGATGCACTATTTTGGTTACAACAAAATAATGAAGCTTATTCAGACATTATAATCAGTCAGAAAAAACTTGAAAAATTACCTCAGGATGATGAGCTTACCAACATTAGTACTGTAGAATATAATGATAAAAGAACAGAACACCAAATCTACATAGGTCCTGCTCCTTTTCAAACTCAGCCAGAGTTTTCAAATGTACATGTAGAGACCAATTATAGCGTACCTCTTCCTGACCCTAACATAGACCTAGGGCAGCAAATTGAAACCATTGTACAGAATATTGTAGGAGGGAAAATGCTGGCTCAGTTACTGTAACCTCTAAAGGAAATATATGTATGTCATGGCCAACACGAAATAACACCCCAATTTCAGAGGTACATGTACCTTAATGTCAGAGTGCGCTTCTAGAACATCTCGTGTGGCACAAAGATTGCAGATTTTCCAATCACCAATTCTTTAAAATTGTAATCCATAACATCATTATCTGAAAGCGTACATTGGAGCAATGTAATTTCATCGTCAGGAAACAACTGGGCGACAAAAACCTAACGGTAAATTACTTGAAAGAAATGCTCCAAAATGGTGACAATTCTGTGGGTAATTTATATATTTACGGGCTATTTTACATGGTACAGGGCAATACTGGGCACATAAAGCAAAGGAATTACGTTCACTGGTACAATATAAAATCAATCAAGGTCATGGCTTGCCATCGTTTTTTTACCACTGGCAGCTGCGCTGAATACCACTTAAAACCTTTAAGGCGCTTGTTAGAGCTTGTTAAAGAATTTGCTAAATCAGGGGAATGATTCATAGTAATGGTCTTTGCTGGCTCTCCGACAGAGAACCCCATAACCTCATCCACAATGCTTTACAACATGGCATGTCGGATGAGGAATGCGCTCAGACCTTCTCAGAATGGGGCCCAGAACATCTTTGGAATGACTGTTAACATCCAGCAGGCAAGGATGAAATTGACCTTCCACACGATGACGTATGGGTGAAGGTACAGCACCTGCCCGCTAGAAGATTTTTTTTTAAAACTTCTGATGGATGTCGGTGTTCACAAGAGTCAGTTTTGGAAGAGCATCTCCTCCTTTCCGAACATGTTCAGATAACTGTCTACGAACACCAACACAGTCCAGAGGGGAAAAACCTGCAGGATGGAATTCGGATTAAAATCCAACCCTCGCAAAACCCTTTGCAACATGCCAAAAATTGTCAAAAACAGGAATGGAACACATAGATTGGAAATGGAACGATACTATCCGTTGCCTATTCCTTCTGTCAATGAGATAATGGCAATGAACCAACTTGAGCGACAGTTGACCTCTTCAATAATTTAGTCAACTCAGCTGATGAAACTACTGGCGCAAACTGCAAAATCACTGTGCACTGTTAAAATGGATATTTCATCAGTTGAAGCATCATTTAAACTTACCTTTATACCATTATACAGGTCAAGCCACTGCTTTCAGCAAATTAGAATGTCAGGAACAATAACTCGTCAACGCACATGCTCTACAGTTACAAAGAGCACACCATGTGACAAATACCTGGCCCGTCACAACAATAACCACTGTTCCAGGTACAACTTTATATGTGCGCAAGAAAAAAGGTTCCTGTTATAGCAGGCACAGGGTTACAACCAACATGGCCTCTGTCAAAAGAATATTGTATAACAATGCATCTGCTGCACTTGCCAAATTAGAGGCAAGTATTTTACATCAAAAATCCATAACAGTCATGGAAAGTAAAAATGGAAGAGTTCGTAAACATGGACATCTGCCCCAATTTCATCAGAGCAGACATTGAATGTGCAAAACAACACAATTTCTGAAGTGGAACAGCCCGAGTGGATGGAGCTCCTTAAACCACATGTAGAGTTTTCAACCACAATAGAGTTCCATTTCAATGATGGTGGGCCTGACCATGACTGGAGTGATTTTTTTGTTTGTTTATGTTTAATGGCCCATCGACGGCTGTGGTCATTTAGGGCCATGGTGATTTATTTTTTTATTGTTTTAACAAACATGTGAGTAGCGAAGTTAAAATCAGATGAAATAGTTCATTTTAAAAGCATTCGCATTGTATGTGTAGATGATAAAATAAAAAAGGGGTTAAAATAATAAAAGAGATAACGAATAGATGAAATGGAATATGTGATATATATATAACGTCAAAAAGGGTAAGGTGGGTTAAAAGACATCAGAGTATAAAATAGACCGATGTCTTTCAAATAGTTAAATAATGCCTTCGAATCCACGGAAGTGAAAAGTGTTTTCATATCCGGGACTCGAAAGTAGTTATCACGAATGTGTTTAAAATCGGAACATTCTATTAAAAAATGTTCCACTGTAAATGGAGTGTCACATGCGTGGCATGAAGGTATATCTTCTCGTTTTAAAAGGTACGAATGAGTAGGATATGTGTGCCCAGTGCGGAGCCGAGCGAGGACAACTTCCTCTCTACGATCTTTCCGACTGGGAATAGATGTTTTAAGTTTCGGTTGTATCTTAAAAAGTTTGTTGTTGGTCTCCAGAGACCAGCGTTTCTGCCATTCAAAATGAATGGCTGTACGAATAGTAGGTTTAAAATCTGTGTATGGTAGTTTGATATTTGTTTGTTCGAGATTCAATGCATTTTTCGCTTCCCTGTCAGCAAATTCGTTGTCTTTAATTCCGACATGGCACGGAATCCATAGTAAAGTTATTTTAGACTTTTTTAAGATACGAGATATTTGAAGAGCTAGGTTTTGTACGAGTCTGGTTTTAAGAACTCGTAACTGTAAACTCTGTAGGACAGATAGAGAGTCTGAACAAATAATTGCCTTTTTAATGCGGTGTTCATCGATATGGTCGAGGGCCAAACCAATGGCGCATGCTTCAGCAGAAAAGATGGAGGATTTGTGTTCTTCGGGCATAACACTTGATTTCCCTCGCTCATGTAATGTAAAGTTAAAATCAGAGGTTTGAATGGTCCACGGAGGAACATCAGATATGTTAATTCAGCTATGTCCGTCAATTTTATGTTGAGTTCTTGCAGGAAAATCGAAATTCGGATACCAAATGTTGGTAGAAGATTTTGGTTTTGCGTAAATATGTTTTAGTATTTTGGGTTGAATACTTGGTCGAAAGCAGGATTTTTAGGGTTTGATTTTAATTGAGCTGCAAATTGTAATGAAAGGTTTTTTCTTCTGTCATAAAGGGATGGTTCATTTGCTCCCACGTACAGGCTTTTTACAGGCGTTGTTCGTAAAGCTCCAAGGGCTAGACGTAGCCCTTGGTTATGGATTGGGTCTAGCATCTGAAGGTACGAACTGCGCGCCGACCCGTATACCATAGAACCATAATCCAGTTTTGTTCGAATAAGTGATCTGTATAGGCGCAAAAGCATTTCACGGTCCGCTCCCCAATCAGTATGAGAAAGGACTCGTATAATGTTTAACGCCTTGGAACACTTATCCTTCAGATTCTTTATATGTGGTATGAAAGAGAGTTTCGAATCAAAAATGAGGCCGAGAAATTCAGTCTGTTCTACAACAGGAATTCTAGTGGAGTGAAACTACACTCAATTATATTAGGGGAAGAAATATATACAGCATCAACTGAAAGACATCCTTTGGTCCTTTGTTGATGCAAAGAATGAGCAGTGGTGGTTTGTTTGTATTCCCAGGTCATGAAGAGGAATTACAGCATAACAGGAACAAACTTCTTTGAGATAAATATGCACACGCATGTTGCATCCCTCACTGCAAATCATAACAGGACGACTTTCTAAATCATGTGATCTATCAGGAGGCATGCAACAGAAGCTGTTTCTTTCTCGAGATGCAAAAGAAATATTGTCTGTCAATCTCAACATCAAGTATGGATTGTACAATGGTGCTACCGGGAAAGTTGTTGACATCATATATCGGGACAACAGGGAACCCACAGACTGCCTTCCTGGTGTTGTCATAGTGAATTTCAACTGGTACAGATGTCCTCTATTATTTAACGAACACCCAACAATTGTTCCAGTAGTTCCCATTGAGAGGTTCCTTGACTGTTACTGTTTGGGGTGCAAGAGGAAACAAATTCTACTTCGGTTTGTAGAGATACCACCATCCACAGATGCCAAGGCATGCCAATAGGCGCAGGCGAGTCCTATCGCTACATTGTCATCAGCCCTGGAACAAAATCATTCTAGTCCAAACTCCTTGTTGCCCTGTGTGTGGCCGTGTCTCCTGAAAAAACCTGCAGGTGGTGATACAGGTGATCCAAATTTTGCATGGCATTCTTCCTTCTTTGCAAATAATAATCGTCTCTGCCATGTAGTGAACACGCCTTCAACACAGGAAATTACTAGAATCCAATGTCTCGGAGTGAGAAAGATATCTACAGTTAGCTCTGTAATTACCTGATTAATTTTAACTTATTTTTCATTGCAACCTCCAACAGACAAAACGGACAAGATGCATTGGTAATTAAATGAACCAGTTTTTATTCAGCATCGGGAAGAAAATGATGAAATATTTATCCTGCATTTGAATATATCAAAATTTAATCATCATATCCGAAATAACGAAAAGATTAAATAATTATTTTTTAAATTTAGATATTTAGAAAATAACTCTCACATCAAATCAAATATCCAAAACACTAAGTCAGATGCACTACACATGAAGCATCTCTAATGCAAGTTTAGTTTAATTGCTGTTTTCGAACAATATGGCTGAACCTAAAATTAAAAGACACAAGTTGACAACAATGAGGATACTGAAAAAGATACTGAACCAACACATTCAGCAACTATATCCACAAAATATTTATTATCGGATAAGTTAATCATGCACTCTTATTTTCGGAGAAAATTTTCACAGCTAAATGCAGAGACTTAACACTAATGGGGAAACTAACGAACTCGCTGGACCGTACAACTAGGAGAGCACCTAATATTTGAATGTTATATACTGCTTGGGATGCATCTATGATATGTGTTCAGTAGGTGTAGAAAATCAACATTTTCAGATGCAATACATCAACACAGCTAAACGTAACACCTTCACATTGATGAAGATACTTTCACAGTCACTGGATCAGGAAATCTAACCCTCATTCAGTATTTGATGCCTAGATTGCAAGGAAGAACAACAGATACAACCATTAATAATAATAATTCGAGGTTCTTATATACCGCTTTATCACAACCTAGTTCGTAGGTCGTCCCAAAGCGGTTCACAAATTATTATCCGTGGTTATAGGGCCTTTGCAACCAGCCAATATCTTTCTCAACTCCCTGAGGAGCATACAGCCGGTGCTGCCATTTCGGCGCTCACAGTTAGCATTCTACAATTCTTTGTTTGTGTGTTTGATTTTGTTTAACGTCCTATTAACAGCTAAGGTCATCTAAGGACGGCCTCCCATGTGTGCAAGATGCATGCGTGTATTGTATGCGTGTGTATTTTGGGAGGCTGCGATATGTTCGTGTTTATCTCCTTGTGATAGCGCAGAACTGATGCCGACTTTATAGTGCTACCTCACTGAAACATACTGCCGAAGACACCCAGCAGGACGCCTCACCCGGTTAAAGTCTTTAACAATGGTAGTTTCTACTCCTGCTTAACGTTCAGCAAATTAGGAGTGGGACGACTGGTTCTACAATTCAAGCACTGCCCAACCGTGTTGGACTTACCACATCCAGTATCTTCAATGAAGAGGCTAAGATGAAACAATGGTACAAGTTTACAATCGTGTAGCACTTAAAAAGCAAACAGACTTGAATGCAAAATATTTACATTGATCCCACAGCCTCTTGAAAAGTGAGACACGTCTCGCTTTCCTTTCATCCGTCGCAAGGGAGATTGGTTTAGTTTGGTTTACTTTTGTTCAACGTCCTATTAACAGCTAAGATCATTTAAGGACGTGCCTCCATATGTGTAGTGTATGCATGCCTGTATGTGAGTATGCAGGATACAGGGTATGTTGCTGTGCATGCCTCCTTGTAAAAGCGCGGATCCGACTTTATAGTGTTATCTCACTGAAACACCATGCCGAAGGCACAAAGCAAGGCATTCCATCAGGTCACATTATACTGACAACGGGTGAACCAGTTGTTGTCATTCCCCTAAATGCTGAACGTTAAGCAGGGAATAACAACTACCATTTTTAAGGACTTTGGTATGTCCCGGCCTGGGGACAGAACCCATTGCCTTTATCACATGGGCGAACGCTCAACTATCAAGCCAAATGGGAGGTGTTGCCAAGGAAGACACTAGGAAATACGAAGTTGTGCAAAGTAAATAAAAAACGATAAAGATCCCAAATATTGCAATGGGCGCTGCAGCGCAGATTTATTTTTATCGCTTTTGTGTCCCCAATTCTGCAGGGGTCCGCACATTAGTCGCCTCCACCGATACATGCCGTGATTAACATAAGGTGTATTCTTTTCTCC
This sequence comes from Mizuhopecten yessoensis, assembly GCF_002113885.1. Classification (NCBI taxonomy): domain Eukaryota; kingdom Metazoa; phylum Mollusca; class Bivalvia; order Pectinida; family Pectinidae; genus Mizuhopecten; species Mizuhopecten yessoensis. The sequence continues at coordinate 845,258 of NW_018408433.1, forward strand.
GACCCCCCCCACCTGCAGGGGCGTCGCAAGGGAGACAAAACACATCACATTTGTTGCTATTTATGTGAACTATCAAATTAAAAATAAATTAGTTTCTATCGTCAAATATTTAAAGTATAAAAGTGTTTCTTATTGTTATGCTTACAGAGGAAGTTGCAGTGAAAATGCAAATATGAATTTTGAATTACTTGCAAGATGATGAAGAGATAATATTATGACATAATTGAATTCCCCAAATAAATAGTGGAATCAGAAAAACTGGATATCGGTATGAAACTTGAATTCACATTATCGTGAATACATTTTTTTCAATAAACTAGTCCACAGTAATACAGTAATAATCCACAAGCCCGAAATCATATACTGGTAGCTCGACACTGATGAAATAGATTATGCTGACATGATTGCATGATCTATGGTATATCACATTCACAAATGGATAGGTTTTCCTTTAAAAAGTACAACTTCTTTTAAACTATAATTATTAAACTGAATGCCTTTTAAAATAATGAATTGTACAAGGAAAAACTATTTTTGACTGCTCTTGAAAATCAGTACGAATTCACGTTCCATTATTACAAAGCATAACAAGAGGCCCAATGGGCCTGCATCGCTCACCTGTTATTAATCTAACACTTGTAATCTTAAGATTTCATAAGAACCTATTAAAAGATTTAAACATATGACGCCTCTGACCTTGTTGTCGAACAAGGACATTAGGTTGAAAGTGGATCAAGGTCATTCATTTGAACTAACATGGTAGTCCTTCATCCCAGCATGCTACAGGCCAAATTTCAGTACCCTAGCCCTTTTGCTTATTGAAAAGAAGTCGCTTGAAGATTTTACAACATTTGACCCCTGTGACCTTGAAAGTGGGTCAAGGTCATTTATTTGAACAAACTTGGTAGCCCTTGATCCCAGCATGCTACTGGCCAAATATCATCTTCCTAGGCCTGTTGGTTACCGAAAAGAAGTTGTTTAAAGCAAAAAGTTAACGCCGGACAGACGGACTCCGCACCATAACATAAGCTAAAAAACAAAGATGGCGAACAGCATGATTATTGCCGACTTTTGGGAGGTTTTGTTTTGTTTAATTTTGTTTAACGTTCTATTAACAGCTAAGGTCACTTAAGGACATGCCTCCATGTGTGTAGTGTATGCGTGCTTGCGTGTGTGTATGCAGGAGACAGGGTTTGTGATAGCGCGGATTTGGGTGCAGCAGACTTCTTTTGGTCGTTTTTGTGGCCCCATATAGAGGACACCAAAGCAAATCCCCAATTCTGCAGTGGGTTCTCACATTAGCCGCCTCCTACGATAACAACAGGTGTATTCATTTCCCGATCCCCCACATGCAGGGGTCATGGCCGTTTCAATTTTTAAGGAGGGGAGGTGGTGGACACAGGTTGGTTTGGTTTGTTGGTTTGATTTTGTTTAACGTCCTATTAACAGCTAAGGTCATTTAATGACGGCCTCCCCTGTGTGCAAGATGCATGCGTGTAGTGTATGTGTATTTTGGGAGGCTGCGATATGTTCGTGTTTGTCTCCTTGTGATAGCGCGGAACTGATGCCGACTTTATAGTGCTACCTCACTGAGACATACTGCCGAAGACACTGGTCCCTTGCCCCTTACATTGTTCTTTTAACAGCTTAAGGACCGGAGGTGATGGGTTACATTCAGTTATGGTGCAGGTAGGGCGTAAGAATTGTACCTGCTGCCCCCAATTGCATGATCGTAAGAGGCGACTAAATTTGGGACCTTATCTCTTCTCTCCTTTCTAAATAACTTTCTTTTTCCTAATGTCTCCCTTGACAATGCCTCACTTTTGGCCATTTGTTGAGCGTTCGCCCCTGTGAGGAAGGCTTTGGGTTCTGTCCCCTGGCCGAGACATACCAAAGTCTTTAAAAATGGTAGTTTCTACTCCTGCTTAACGCTCAGCAAATTAGGAGTGGGACGACTGGTTCGCCCGTTGTCAGTATAATGTGACCGGGTGGGGCGTCCTGCTGGGTGTCTTCGGCAGTATGTTTCAGTGAGGTAGCACTATAAAGTCGGCATCAGTTCCGCGCTATCACAAGGAGACAAACACGAACATATCGCAGCCTCCCAAAATACACACACATACACTACACGCATGCATCTTGCACACAGGGGAGGCCGTCCTTAAATGACCTTAGCTGTTAATAGGACGTTAAACAAAATCAAACAAACAAACAAACAGTAATGGTGATCTTGCGCATTGTTACCTGAACACATTTCAAGTACATGGTCTATTACAAGTCATTTTTTCTACTTTCAATTGCAGCCAATGAGGGTCAACGCCTATGGAAATTTAACATTAGGGTCGGCCCCCGCTTGGAATTTCAAAATAAGATAAAGGTATGTGTATAGGAAGCTTAAATTATGAACAGTTAGTTTTAGTTCATTTTTTGATAAATGGCACCTCATTGACTTACACCTGTGTGGGTGTTAAAGGTGCGGTAATACAACTACTATAAAATGATATCATCATCGTGTGCAACATATTCAATCTGTTATTTTGATATCAAATATTACACTATTCTAAGAAAGAATTATCCTTTTTATTTAAGATTTAAACAAAAAAGTATGTGAAATTTCATAACTAATTAAAAAAAATCCATTTTTGACACGTTAATTTATTTAGTTCTAATATTAGTCTGTTTTTCATACTTGCTTAAAACTAATACTAATAATATCTTTCAACATCAGGAATTTCGAAAAAAATGACAACCGGCAAGTTTGTCATATTACACTTTTGATTCAAAATTAGAAAAACGTAGCTTTCTTTCCACTTTTCTTTTAACTTGTGTTTCTTCATGACCAATTGTCCTTGGGTTTTGATATTTGGCAAGTAGGTTGTTCATGTGAATGGATTTAAGTTTTGTAAATGTTAATGACCGTGACATTAGTTTACTTTTTTTGACATACTCGTGGTAAGCTGTCAAAATGTCGCAGAAAAGACTGACTTTATAGAGTGGAAAAAGGGCTGTTAAACAGGTAGTAAATGCTCGGATGCACCACAACGTTTATGGTTTTAAAAAGAATCCGTGGGAGGACTCTTGGTCAAATGAAAAATACCATTTCTCTCCAATCGCTCTCATAAGCGTCACTGACCATTAACTGACCACGTAATAAACGTATACATTTTGAAACAAAATTTGACCCTGTCAAACAGGTTTACCAACAATATAAAAATACATAACTATGACAAGTCTCACGTAAACATACATCACAGGCTCTTGCAAAAATTAAATAAAAGGAATAACGTGCAGCAAAAAAACATGTTGGACCCCCAAATGTATGTTCCACTTCAATAAACGTGACGAAAATGACAATGTATAGTAGGAGGCGACTCATGAGTTAAACCCCAATTTTTGGGATCTTTATCTTTCTACAACAAACTTCCTCTTATTTTCTAGCACCTCACGTTTGGCTTGAATGTTGAGCGTTCGCCCACGTGAGGAGGGTAATGGATTCTGTTCCCAGGCCAGAACATACTAAAGTCATTCTAGCCCCGGAATCTCGAAACTTCTTAATTCTCAACCTTCCATTCTTAATTACCTGAACATTTCTCAAATTGGTGTATCTCGAAGGCGTCTTAAATATTTGAGAACGTACTTAACTAAGAATGTGTTTGTTAGAACATAAGCGGTCCGGTTTGGAACTCTTTTATAAGGAGTGCATTATAGTCTAACAAAATACAGCGGGAAGGTTAATGGCACGAATTTGAGGGAAGTTTCAAGTTATATTTGCGCACTTCTCCTCGATACTTCTCCTCGAAACTTCTTAATTCTACGAATTCTATTAATTAAATTTAAAAGAATTCTATTTTGTAGGGTGTGCGTGACTTGCGCACTTGTAATAAAGTCGACTAACTTGCGCAACTTGTTTCCAAGTCGGGTTACATGCGCAACTTGTCGAGCGTCTGCTTCTATTCTTTCGATTTTTCACCGCTTTCGCTATGACTTAAAAACTCGGTCGAATTCGTTGCGTGAATTGGACAGAAGCCGAGAAAATTGTCCTCGTAGAAGAGTGAGGAAGGTAGAGAGTACCTTATTCGGAAAATGTAAGGGATCATCAGCAGTGCGATCGGTCGGGGTGACTTCCAAAGACAAGGATTATGGCTGGGAGGATGTCAGAAAAGTCAGTAGTGCAAAAAATACTTCTTTGTTTAATACACAAATAATGTTGTTAGTCCTATTGTTAGGGTCATCGACTACTTAGTCTCATTTTAGGTAAAATCAGAACATGTTTGTTTAAACAATACGTATAAAAATCACAAACGGACAGAGGAACAGCATCACAAAATGTACGAGCAAAAATTGGAGTTAAGTCCCTCCTATCGAAAATAGCCATGTAAAAGTGGCATGATCCTAAAAATAAAGCGCTTGTCTAAATCTGAGATACATAGTATTAGTAAATCACCAAACATGTACTCTCAAACCAAATGCGAATCACCCATGGCCACTCTATACTGCTACCTTATACATAAAATTTCCCCACAAAAAATATTAAAAATTCAATCTGTAAAATGAAATTAAAATCTGAAAAATGAAAACTTGAATAGCTCTGTATTCTGTTTTCATGAATAACATTTCATTTTGGGTCAAATATGATGGTTTGAGATCAAGTACATGTGAAAAACAAAACAGCAAGTGATACTTTGATGTTTCTGTTCTATTTGATGATATATTTACTGTGATGTGATCTCAACTATGACATCATCATTGCTTACTGGTAAATTATGGTACCGTTTTCAAAATGAACATCAGAAAAATCCATCACAACAACAAACTAGCAATAATGTACACACTTCTTGTAACCAATGAACAGCACCAATATAATTATAAAACTTTGATGTTCCTGTGATGAAAGAAAGAACATACTGGCTAAAGTTTATAACAATAAAATAAAACAAAAAGGGCATTGAATTTGAAGATGAACAAATTTGTTGACAGCTAAGCAAATTGTGTAATTTTCATGCTGGGAAGACGAGTATTACAAACTAATTTCATATTTTCAATTTTTAATACTTTATTGCTAACACAGCCATTCATGTGGTGTGTAAGTAAATTTCCCCCTGTTCATACTTGCATGAGCACTGGAAAAATCCAGATTAAAACCCCTATATAATAAGACCACACTCACTATGTATCATATACACACATTTGACTTTTTATATATTTCAAGTAATCAGTTACAATAGAGATGGGCATGTTTGTATTGCAGAATATGTATTAGCATTTGGTTAAAATTGATTAAATCTTTGACTTACTGTTATTTCTGTACAATTATTATATAACTTTGTTTAGACCTCCAAACAAATAATTGAAAACAAATTGCATTATTATATGACTGGTGCTAATTCCCAGCCCTGATTGGAGGAGCGACGTCACGTGACGAGCCTGTAAATATGTAACAGACCTTGTTCTATGAATAGAAAAGTGTTACAGACCGCTACTAAAAATAGGCCTAGGTAATTTCCCAGCCAGTCTGTAATTCTTTTACCAACCACACTACTGAATTCAACTACAAAACTATGTGAATATTGAAGATGTCTATTGTGCAAATAATATTTACTTGAAATTAAATATAACATGAATTGAATCTGAAATTCAACTTTTGTCTATGTTCATGTCCCCTGGCCGAGACATACCAAAGTCTTTAAAAATGGTAGTTTATACTCCTGCTTAACGCTCAGCAAATTAGGAGTGGGACGACTGGTTCGCCCTTTGTCAGTATAATGTGACCGGGTGGGGCGTCCTGCTGGGTGTCTTCGGCAGTATGTTTCAGTGAGGTAGCACTATAAAGTCGGCATCAGTTCCGCGCTATCACAAGAAGACAAACACGAACATATCGCAGCCTCCCAAAATACACACACATACACTACACGCATGCATCTTGCACTCAGGGGAGGCCGTCCTTAAATGACCTTAGCTGTTAATAGGACGTTAAACAAAATCAAACAAACAAAGTATTTGAATTCCTTCACCTTTTTGTGATTCCAAAATGGTCCATGCCATCCATGTGTTTATGACGTGAAAAAATATTAATCTCATTGTAAAAGTTCATATAATAAACAGGGATCGACACTAACGGTAGACCGGAGGACCGGGTCCACCAAAATCTTGGACGGTCCACTTAATCTCCAAAGCTGGTAGACCGCCGGTCCACCACATATTACTTGATAAGTGTATATATATTTGAGAATGTTGTTCAGAAATATATTAATAAAGACTTTATTTACTTCGCCAGCGAGCCGTAAAATCCCATCTGGTTAAAAAATGTATCGTATTTTCGTGTTGTTAAACCGCTAAAAGTTGTCGTTATCATTCTTGGACGAGTGAAGTGCGTGAATCCGCTTGCGGTAAGTCGGAATCCTTTCAGCGTTTGAGTCGCTNAAGTTAAAAACTTCAACAGAACAAAAACAACACAAAGTTTGTATGGGCAACAAAAAGGATGATATCCTTTCAGGAGTCATGGAAAAATCGTTTACATGGCTCAATAATAATACTGACACAAACTTAATGAAATGTAGGGTATGCTGCACTCAGAAGATCTTTCCGAAATGTCCAGGAAGGATTGAATAGAGGTGCAACAAAATACGTAAAGATTACTGTTGGGGCAAATGATTTTAACATTCTGACTGTATATTGAGATAAAGATCATATAAAAAAGGTATAATACTATAAAAAAGTATATTATTTTATCCTTATTTTTTCATATGATCTTTATCTCAATTTACAGTCAGAATTTCAAACACCTTTGGATGGGAGCTATGTAAAAAATAATAAACAAGGAGAAAATTGTTTCATGTTTCTGTGTCATTTACTAAAACTTGTTCATAAATGGAAAAAAATAAAAAATAAGGAGAAAAAACAAGTATTTTACAGAAAATTAAAAAACCTTCATTATTTGTTTAAAACCCTCAGATGCCAGGATTTTGCATCTAGCTTTTAAAAAATTTCGGGGGAGGACCCCCGTACCCCCCTCTTATTCAGGAGGGGGGTACCCCCTCCCGAACCCACCCCCCACTCCTCGCTACGCTCGTCGACCGGGGCGCATGGCGCCCCAGATCTGAGAATATTATTCAGGTCCACCAGAAATTAACCAGGTCCACCAGATCAAGAGAGCAGGTGGACCTGCGGTCCACCACCTATTAAAAGTTAGTGTCAACCCCTGATAAAACAGTTGTTGACAAGTAGTTTCAGTTTCGGTCTATCCCTCACCTGAAGTCCATAATTGTATATAGAGGGACTTTCATTTTGAACAAAAGTTATTTTTTATATTAAAGACTACAACAAACAGTATTTCCATGTTATTGTAACTGACTGCTGCAAATAATCTTGTGCTCAACAATTCCAGGTTTTACTCAGGAACCAGCTACCAAGAGGCAAAGCAAAGAACAAAAAACCGAAAAGGCATCATTATCTGAAGAAATGGAGGTATTAAAAATTGGTGGCAGAGCGTGCAGTAGCCGAGAAGAGGAAACTCGATTTGGAGTACACTCTTCTTCAGCAAAGAATTAAGCACGATAAAGAGATGATTGCTTTGTATGATAAGAATGAGAGACACCAAGCAAAACTCGAGTGTATCCTTTTGAAGAAGAAAGTGCTCAGTGAATAATTGGAATCGCTTCTAAATTATGCTGTGCTGCAGCATGCACTTTCTTCTTGAAAAGGTTCTCTCATTCGTATCATACAAAAACCATGTGACCCAAAGAGGGAATAAACACTTTATCTGTATAAGAATATTGTATTGTGTATCGCTTTTAGTGCAACAACTTGAGAAAATACGTTTGCAATCATACGTTGTTTTCAAATCATTTAAATTCAAACAAACACTTTGATGGTTTTCCTATAAGATTATATTAATTAATTTATGAAAAAGGTTTTTTTATATGCACAAATAGAAAATCAATTACTCGGTAGGTATTTTGAGCCAAAGTATCCAAAACAAAATTAATTGGAGGTTACTGTATGCATAAAACAATATATGGTTGCAATGGTTTTGCATTTTCATGTTTGAAGGAAATCCCCCCCCCCCCCCCCCCCCCCCCCCNTCAAGAATTTGCTATGTTTCCCCTATTAAGCCCCGCCTTTATACCCCCAGGCCACACTCACTGTTTATACAAAATTGTGTCCCTTTTGCCCAAGATCCTTTAAACCAAATTGGGAAGAAATCCATTCATCCCTATGGTAAAAGAAGGATTTTAAAGATTTACCTCTATTGGGCCCCGTCCTTCTGCCCTCTTGGAGACCCAACCCACTGCTTATACAAAACTGAAAAACTGAGTCCACTAGGCCAAAGGATGCTCAAGACTAACTTAGGATAAAATCCCTTAATCCCTATGGTAGAAGAAGGATTTTAAAGTATTTACCTCTATTTCCCCTATTGGGCCCCGCCCTTCAGGTCCCGGGGGGCCACACCCACTGTTTATACAAAATTTGTTCCCCTTTACCCAAGGATTTTGTTTGTTTGTTTTTGTTTAACGTCCTATTAACAGCTAAGGTCATTTAAGGACGGCCTCCCCTGTGTGGGAGGCTGCGATATGTTCGTGTTTGTCTCCTTGTGATAGCGCGGAACTGATGCCAACTTTATAGTGCTATCTCGCTGAAACATACTGCCGAAGACACCAGCAGGACGCCCCACCCGGTCACATTATACTGACAACAGGCGAACCAGTCGTCCCACTCCTAATTTGCTGAGCGTTAAGCAGGAGGATAAACTACCATTTTTAAAGACTTTGGTATGTCTCGGCCAGAGGACAGAACCCAAAGCCTTCCTCACAGGGGCGAACGCTCAACAAATGGCCAAAGGTGAGGCATTGTCAAGGGAGACATTAGGAAGAAGAATGTTATTTAGAAAGGAGAGAAGAGATACGGTCCCAAATTTAGTCGCCTCTTACGATCATGCAATTGGGGGCAGCAGGTACAATTATTACGCCCTACCTGCAGGGTCACTTTACCCAAGGATAGTTCACACCAAATATGGACCTCATCCTTTCATTCCTACAGAAGAAGCAGGATTTTACAGAATAATTTGTTATGTTTCCCTATTGGGCCCCGGCCCACAGGCCCTTGGGGGTCAGACCCACGGTTTATACAAAATTGATTCCCCTTCAAAGGATGATTCAGACCAAATATGGAACAAATCATTTCATTCCTACAAAAGAAGCAGGATTTTAAAGAATTTGCTACATTTCCCCCCTATTGGGCTCAGCCCTCAGGGTGGCCACACCCACTATGTATACAAAGTGTATTCCCCTTCCCCCAAGGATTCTGACCAAATATGGAGCAAATCCTTTCATTCCTACAGAAGGAGACGGATTTTAAAGTTTATGCTATATTTCTGATTAAGACATGGTCGTTGATACATTGTATATATTTAATAATACTGTTCTTTTTTTCTCAACGCTCTAACGACATTTTACCTAAACACCGTTCATAGAGCAATGAATGTAATATAAATCAGTGTCTCCATGGCGTTTCCCATTCCCGGAGGTCGGCTCTCACCTGTCCGACTACGTGCCCTGCAGGTAGGGCGTAAGAATTGTACCTGCTGCCCCCAATTGCATGATCGTAAGAGGCGACTAAATTTGGGACTTTATCTCTTCTCTCCTTTCTAAATAACTTTCTTCTTCCTAATGTCTCCCTTGACAATGCCTCACTTTTGGCCATTTGTTGAGCGTTCGCCCCTGTGAGGAAGGCTTTGGGTTCTGTCCCCTGGCCGAGACATACCAAAGTCTTTAAAAATGGCAGTTTCTACTCCTGCTTAACGCTCAGCAAATTAGGAGTGGGACGACTGGTTCGCCCGTTGTCAGTATAATGTGACCGGGTGGGGCGTCCTGCTGGGTGTCTTCGGCAGTATGTTTCAGTGAGGTAGCACTATAAAGTCGGCATCAGTTCCGCGCTATTACAAGAAGACAAACACGAACATATCGCAGCCTCCCAAAATACACACACATACACTACACGCATGTATCTTGCACACAGGGGAGGCCGTCCTTAAATGACCTTAGCTGTTAATAGGACGTTAAACAAAATCAAACAAACAAACAAACAAACGTGGTTTTTCTACAGGAACTCTGGCTCCCTCCAACGTTAAGACCCACGCGCACTAACATAAGGGCTAACAAGAGTGATTACTATCAGTTCAAATAACCTTTTCATCCTTGCTGTATAATAAATTACAAAATATGGTTATCAATAAATGACTTACAGCATGCCTGCGTCCACAACACCTTGTATGTTGAGTGCATGGACGCCCCTTCTGCATACATCCCTTGAATTGCGATCAAAGTAGTTGTGGGAACGCACAACGCACCAAAAATACCGTGCGCACACCGTGCATACATTGTTCACACACCGTCCCCACATCGTCCACACATGATGCGCACAACTGTACAATTTAACAATCGTTCGCCCCATTGTGCTTTGCTCTCCGCACATCTCTGCGATATGGTACAATTTGTTGATCATTATTACGGAATGGAAAAAATACGGCATGCTCGCATGCAATAATGTACACTGTATATATCACTGTAATTTCTCTTAACTATAATCAGAGACGTATACGTCTCTGCTAAAATTAAGAGTATGTACAAGTTTCGATGCGTGTAATATAGTATACAGTGACCGTTAGACTGTCAAGAATGGGTTTGGCTCCTCGGTAACAGAACCGGTAGATAACAATTTGATGAGTGACCGGAGTTTTACCTGGCCTGTACTCGACACATAGAGCTGATATATGATACCGTATGACAGTTATGAAAACTCAAGTGGACTTTAAATATTTTGTTATTTGCATTCGTTTTGGTCTATAGCCCCCCCCCCCCCCCCCCCCCCACTTCATCTGGTTTTCACACCTTGGCGAGTTACGTAAGTGGCGGGGTAAACTACGGTCCAGGTACAAAGTGCCAATGTTTACCTGTGTAGCCGAGACTGTGTTGTAAATTAACATGTGTCGATAAAGGTCGTTTAAAAAACCCACAAAACACCATTTCTAAATTTAAGAAAGTATAGACAGAAAGATAAGCTTATAGATGCAGCTAGAGTATAGAAGCATACTAAAAAATCTAATTTTATGTTCAAACACGAAACCGTATATATTGTCAAGCCATTCCTTATTTTACACCAACCACGATTGTTATCGCCCAACGTTCGTCGATCGTCCGCACAAATGTGCGCAAGGAATGATCGTCCAATTTTTTTTTATCGTTCGCACTTCGTGCACACACCGTGCACACATCGTGTAACGTTGTGCGATCCCACAACTTTGTCGATGGCGCCGACTACATTTGGTTAATTTGCCACTTCATGGACGATTTGGTTTAGATCAACAGCTATGGTCATTTAAGGACGGTCCCCCCTGTGTGCAAGATGCATGCCCGTAGTGTATGCGTGTGTTTTGGGAGGCTGCGATGTCTTCGTGTTTGTCTCCTGCAGAGAAAGCAGAATTAAACGGTCTCCTAAGCAAATTCTACATTACTTTTTCGTTACTTTTAAATAAACATCATCTTGCAGCATCAATAACAATATGTATTTGGTCCTAAAACAATTGTTGATAACATCAGCATTATTATACAGGAGATTGTTTTTTAATATGCATGTTGTCTAAATACAGAGTAAGAAGCACTGAAGTTGGTTACAGAGTCATCACTACAGATTGGAGGAGTTACAATTACATTTTTAACAATAGTATCAATTGAGGAAGAAGAAGTTGTACAGATTAAATTTTGTTAGAAGTCTTTTTAAACGAGAGTTTGGCTGAAAAAACTGTGAAAACCGTAAAAATATGTTTAGTATTCATTGTATTGGTGATAAAAATGATGTCTCAAATTATCGTCCAATTTCTATTCCTTCATGTTTCAGTAAAATATTAGAAAAAATAATTTTAAAGCATTTTTATAATCATTTACTGGAATTGATTTACTCCTGGCGACTCTACTGTTTATCAATTATTATCCATGTATACTACTATTATACTTGACGAAGGACTTGAAATTAGATCAATATTTTGTGATGTAAGCAAGGCATTTGATCGTGTCTGGCATCCTGGCTTATTATTTAAACTTGAAAAATATGATATTAAAGGAAATGTCCTTAATTGGTTTAAATATTACTTAACTAATCGTTAACACAGAGTGATAACAGAAGGCTTCTTCTCATCATAGTAGGTAAGTGCTGGTGTCTCCCAGGGATCAGTCCTCGGTCAGTTTCTATTTCTGATTGATGTAAATGATATTACTGAATGTGTAACAAATGAGAAACGAATATTTGCCGATGCTACATCTCTTTTTAAAATGATACAAACTACTCCACTCGATGCAGTCAATAGTCTATCCAGTGATCTTAAACATGTAGATATATGGTCTAAGAAATGGCACATCAATTGTAATCCTACTAAAACCGAATCTTTAACTTTTACTCGGAAAAGAAATATAATATCTCCTGATATCATTTTTCAAAATTGAACTGCAGCAAATGTGTCAACAGATCAACATCTTGGTGTATTTTTTTCTGAAGACGGTAAGTGGCATCACCATACCACCTTTATTTATAATAAAGCGTATATACGTAAAAACTCATTGAAATCTGTAACAAGCAAAACTCGGACAACAATATGAATGAAAATGGCCACCATATCGGTGACATTTACTTTATTAATATTAATACAACCACACTAGGGCTCTTAGCATAAAATCAATAATGTATGGAAATTATATGAAAAATTAAATAACCCAGTAGCTGCCACCACACACGCATGGCAGCCACTACTAAAAACTACAACAGCAAGGCCAAGTGGGGTTGCCAAAAAAACGCCAAACATTGGTCAATGGTGGGGTTGCCAAACCCATCTTTACATGATTACTGGGAGCCGGCTGCCCCAACCCTGTTAATTAGGGGAGGTAGGTTTACCCAATGCTCTGACCAGTCGGCAAGTGTTGTCTCACTTCAACATAAACTTCAGGTTACAAAAATTATATACATCTAATCATAAAATCAATAATATATGGGAAATGATATGCTAGCCCAAGTAGGGTTGCCAAAAAAGGAAGAAATTTTGAAGAAAATAAACGACTAATTCAAGATATCCTAGAATACTCATCAAAAATTCCAGTTATACTTAGCAATTATGAAAAAGCATCTGGAGCAAAAATAAATCACCAAAAATCAAAAGGTACATAGGTATTTGGAAACAAAGACCACCAAAATATGATAAAATGATAGGTGTACAAAATATAAAAGCGCTAGGAATAACTCATGGTTACAATATTAATCAAGACTCACTATGGGAAACTAAAAAACATAGAATAAAAGCAATGATTGCTTTATGGGAAAAACGAAACCTTTCTTTCGAGGAAAAATACTTATTATAAAAACCTTAATACTTTCTACAATAGCATATGAGACAGCTCGAACATTAATACCCCTAACCCTAACAAAAATTTCTGATATAATGAAATGATCTGAATTCTTTATTAGTCCCCTACCGGTGAAACCGGGGGGACTATAGTTTTCCCCTCCGTCTGTCCGTCCGTCCGTCCGTCTGTCTGTCTGTCTGTCCGTCTGTCCGAAGAGGTTTGTCAGCACTCTAGCGCCTTCATTCTTTCATGGATTTTAATCAAACTTTACACACATGTAAAGAATTAAAATATCTTCAACAAGTTCGAGTTTCAAGGTCAAGGTCATTATTACTATAAATAGAAAAACTTTGTCAGCACTCTAGCGTCTTCATTCTTTCTTGGTTTTTAATCAAACTTCACACAGTCATAAAGTATTAAAATATCTTCGACAAGTTCGAGTTTCAAGGTCATCGGATCAAGGTCAAGGTCACTATTACTATTACTATGGCAGACATCCGGAGGCTTGTTCCTATGGCATTCCCAAACATCTTCCTGAGCTGGCCCTCCTCTGCCGCCGTCCAGCCGGCTCTCCTTTTAGAAGCTGGAAAAGCATAATATTCTCCAGGTAAATACACGGTTGACGCTACAGAAGCAATCACATGATAATTTACATAGTAGAATAAAGGAAGGAATATATTTAATATTTCACATTGCGGCAAGAATTTTGACAACATTATATGTATCAACATTGACTGGGAATCCTTAAGCCATTTCATCTACTCGGGGCATAGTACGCTATACCTATACGAAAAGGATAGGGTTAGATAGTACACCGATATGCCTGGACAGAGTATATAAATGACATCATAGGTGAAAAGTTTTACCATAAATTGCTGTTGGGTTGTGAGCTGTTGTGGAGTCTTTCGCTAGAAAAGAAAAATAGTCAAGAGTTGTAAACAAAACGACGACACTGCTCCCGTTACATCAAAGATAAATATTTTATTCTTTAAAGGGAACTGTAATCCGTGTCTAACCATAGAATGTTTTCGTCAAGTATACACGCTAGCACCCTTTATTTTTGTGTGCTTTGTAAATATCATCTTCATTGTTTTTGACATCATAGGTGAGAATAATTACCACATAGAGCTTCTGAAGCGGCCTCGGAGGTCTCTGTGATGTCTTGTTCTAGAAAGGAACAAATAGTCACAAGGTGTAAATTAACAAACAAATCGACGATACCAATACCGCTACCGTATATCAGAGATACCTTATTTATTCTATAGAGAAATTGTAATCCGTGTCGAACCAAAAATTGTTTTCGTAAGTATATACGCTAGCACCCTCCCTTTTGTTTGCTTTGTAAAGATAAAAGTTTATGCAGTATGGGAATTTTGTATTTAGTTGAAAAAAAAGATTACAAAGCCGAAATCTAAAGAAATTCTATGTTTGTTTCGTACGCAACTCAACCGAGTTACCATGAGTCAGAATGTTGTCCCAGGTATACCCACGGAATAATATCTATGAACAATGACTCGAATGTATATGAACGAAGCAGAACATAGCGACCTACCTGTGTGACCAGGGGAATGAGGGTCTGTTCCACAGATTACCTGGCCTGTTCGTGCACAGGTTGCGGCTTCTGGCCTTAGAGCTGTCGATCCTCGAGCTAGAAGAGAACGATAGACAAAAGCTGTAAATAAACAAACCGACCTAACCAATCCTGTTCCTGTCACGTCAGAGATAAATGATTGATTCTATAAGGAAACCGTGATCCGGTTCGTTCCTTGAAATGTTTTCGTGTAGTTATACCTAACTGCGTATGAATGACTGTGTTGCCATTGGCAGATGCATTCTGGTCCGTCTAAACAATCATATGAATGATCGGGATAATCATATGAATGATCGCGATGGAACAAAATCAGATAACTCAGAATTAAAGAGAGCCAGTTTTTCCCAACAAAGTAACTTACCAACATTAAGAAAAGAGTAGGCCTCTCTGGCCTAATCCTCCTTCTGCTGGAGAATGTAATATTTTTCCTGTGTTGATTGTGAGTGGGACATATTTCTATATACACCCAGACATTTAGTTTTATGCTAGATAATCCTTGGTTACAAAGTTCAAAGCCAATAAAAACACAGGAAAGTTCAAAATACGATCGGCAATTGCGAGGAAATATTAATAGTAAATAGATATTTTACCACAGTGGCGTCGAATTGTCGCAGGCTAGTGGCTGACACAGGACGGTCCCAGCCAACTAGCTGCCCACATCTTTCCAGATCTTGGCAAACGGTGGAGCTCGTCATTTGACGCCCACTCGACGTTAGAAAAAAGAAGTCCTCCCCTTCGGGGGTCGGCCTCCATCCCTTAAAACGTTCCATCAGCCCCTCGACCTCCCTATCAACCACGATGTGGGCGTCTCCGTACGTTTTTGATGTTTTGTGCGTCTTCACCTTCAAAAAAAGATATACTTGCAGCAACGAGAACATAACACAAAGTGAGCAGCTGTTAGCTGTGTATGGATTGAACCTCTATAAAGACGGTTAAATCAGGTGTTTCAGGTGGGTAAGATCTCAGACAAGAAATGTGTCTGTTGATGATTTATTCTCTGGTCAAGATGTGGTTGTTAGTAGGATTGTCTGTGACGGTGCCAATGCTTGGCTCTTTTTGTAAGGCAATTGTTGTATTACGATTTGAACACAGACACAATGAACAGAGATGGAAAAATGCAGACCTGTACACGTTTGCTGTTCCTTCCTAAAGGGTTAGGGTTACGATGATGCTACTGTTATACTACGGTAATACTACGGTATAACTACGGAAATTGTTCGGGAGTATGACGCAAACGGCATGGTAATGGTAAGCAAATGGTACGGTTATTGCTGCTGATGACGCTTTGAAAATGCTTGGATATTACGAATAATTTTTCAGGTTTTTATAAAAAGCGGAATTTGCTTTGATTTTGTAAGATATGACGATACCAGTATTACTTGGAAGTTTCATGCTAGAGTATATGCGGAACAGAATAGTTCCACGTAGACAATGTTAATTTTGAGCAAATGTCAGATTGTTATATTATTATCAAATACAAGTTAATAGAGGCGATTCTTTTAGCGGTTAATATGTACAGTTACAGTGCTATTATGTTTTACGGTCGATTGGTTTGTACCTATTATACATGATCTTAAACGTGTGAAGGTGAACAGGTGAAAAGTCGTGACACCTCGGGCAGGAGTTAATTTCTTAAACTACATCTAAAAACAACGCAGTTACCTTGATAATGCTTAATCCATCTTGGGATCGTCTTCCGTTGAATCCCCCAACCATTATGTTAGTGATGGCCCCACACCTCTGGCCGTTCGCAATCAGGAGCATAAATATCAGCATACTTCTGATATATATACTTCTCCTTACAGGGCTCTGGTGCTGTCAAGAGCAGCTCCTGCAGAGAAGCAAAAGCCATCAGGATCTGCTGCACCTTTTCCGCTGGTATGAGGTTGTCTGTACAAATAAATGTTATTGCAGGAGTCATAGATTAAATGTTGAATCATATAAGGACTCACGCAACTAAATCAGCCAATGAGCGACTGGGATTCTATTCCTATATGGTAGTAGTTCATTTCCTTTCAATGGCTAACCCTTGCAGTATTTTAACTAAAACTTGACCTGGTGACAGAAAATGTGAAATAAACTATTGGTCACTACAAAATAATTGCTATTTTCACTTGAAATGGTGCAACAATTAGTTTGCTACAATGAGAAAATACACTTTCTCCAGATCGAGGCAACATGTCGCGGGAGTTCACATACAAAATGCGCGAAAGGCTCGTTTTTGTTTTGCTAATTGGTGCTAATTTTCCTTTTTTCTCCCCTCTCTCTCCTCCCTATCCTTTCCTTCTATGTCTCCCCTGTCTAATTTTACCGGCCATTCAACAAAAGGTTTTTCACCGAATTTCCTCATAAACCTATAACTTTTGTATAAACAAGAATATTGCTGGGACAGCATAACTTCAACTTCATTTGTCTGTTCCTTCTTTGGATTCTTTTTAATTGGTATTTCACTCTTCAAAGCAACCGTATATTCCAGACAATTATAAACTCATAATTACACTAGTACATCTTTCTCAAAATATTATTTGTTGTAGCATTTCATCGCAAACAATATGAAAAAGGGTGGGTGTTGCAGGGGGTCCATTATCATCTAATTTTGCCCTAGGGCAGAATTGTACATACCCATCTGTTTTTCTTTTACTGTATTGAGCCGGGAGGATGCTTCCTTTGCGATACCTTTCTGCCACTCCTCTATGCCTTGAACTGTTGTCGTAAATGACGACAGCTCAACGCCACTGTCCCGGATGGTTATTGGCCTTTGGGACATCAAAAACCTAAGAAAGGCTTTTAGGGCATGTATGTAACTGGTAAGTGTGCCAGGAGCCACCTCGCTTTCCTGAACCCGCTTGAAGGCTGGGAGGAACCAGGCCTCTAGCCTTTTTAGGGGCGAGTTTTCGTCGTTGGTCGCTGTAAAACAACATATAATACAGTTGCAGAACAACAATTCCTCTGATTTGTTGATAAAGTCTACTCTTTTAAGCTCTTTGGTTATCGAATTAAACAAAAACTTATTTTTATTTTGCTAAATTAATTGTTTGATTTTAAAGGTCAAAAATCTATCATATATTAAAACCCCAGAGTGGACACCGTTTACGATTGTGTAAGTCCTTGGTAAAACATATAAGGCTGCTAATTAATTTCTCATCACCTCCCAGAGGATTTGACACGAGTGTTCATGTAATATTGAATTTATTAAACGAGTTTAATAAATTCAATATTACATGAACACGAGTGTAAGATTGTATTTATTATATAATTTTTGTTTTCTTGACACGTCTCCTCTATATAAACTGTACCGTTGGCTGACGAAAGGACGCATTACATGCATTTTGTTTGTTTTTAAGTGACATTCATGATAAAGTGTCATTTTGTTGGTTAAGTTAGGCTGAAGTAAAATATTTGTTATAAAGATGACATTTGAAGATTTGAAATAGGTGAGACTATATAAGCAGTGTTTTTATTTATTTTCTTTCTATTTTATGTATCAGCGTGCTTGCTGCAAGAAATTTCCTACAGATTACACACTATTTTAGACGGAAAGAAATAATATTTGAAGTTGATAAAATGCTGTCGTCAATATCAAATTATTGTTTTGTGTTGAAAAACTCTCTCAAACCCCTATTTTCCCTTTCCACCACTGTCTTGATCAAAAATCAGTCCGACTAGCATCATAGCAATGATGCTAATTACCGAATGGTTCAATTACCTTGTTTACTACACCCTTTAGCAGACCAATATGCCTGGATGATTTTTCACACCTGTCTGCGAGATGATTTGTAATCTAATGATTTCGGCAACAAACCGGTCATTTTTCTTCACGGAGCAATCAAAATTGTGTATTCATCTTCTAAAGCATTACGTTTCTACCAATATAATACATAAATATTGCATAAACCGCGTCTATTTTGAAGTAAAAATATAATTTGTTACTTTTATAATTCAGCGACGTATATCTTAGGGTTAACTAAAATGTCATTTCTCCTTACCAGGCTGGAAAAGCTCCAGTTACATTTGAACTCGTCAAAAATCATGGTAACCCTCGTCTTATACTGGTTCAAGATGGAAGTGGTCTTTACTCCACCTGAGGGTGTTGACAGGAAGAGGGCGAATGACTCGATGTCGTCTTCAGGTTGGTCTACAAGAAAAATTAACATTATTTACTGCAAATCACTTTATTTCCTCGAGTACTTAATTTCGCGACACCATTGTCCTATTCGTGATTACGTGATTTTACAAGGAGTCAAAGAAACCGGTTATCTATATATGCATTACATCAGCAAATGTATATTAGGGAGAAAATTTGAATTTTTCCATGAAGAGTGTAATTAATGCAAGATACTAACCCTTCTTTCCAATGCCTCGGTCTCCACCCAACATCGCAACCGCCTTCATGTAGGCAGAAGATCCAGGTGCAAGATGGTGGCCTTTTCTGAAATGAACCCTCGGCTGCTGTATGAAGGAAAAACAGCCAGGGAGGGGACATTTTATTTTCCGTCTCGACCCTTGAGACTCGGCCCTGAAATAAACGAATTTTGATAAATGTTCTTATTAAAATAAAACTTTTTGTTCTAGGAGAAAGATATGAGTAAACTTCAACCCACATTTGATCCTAAACCAATGCTTTAAGGCCATTGTTGCTGTCCGAAAAAGTCATTGGCGGATTGGTCGAGTGGTTAACACTTAGGCCTTCCACGCAGGCGGCCGGGGTTCGCACGCATGGAATATCAGAGAAAGTGTTTTTCTCCTGCCCACACAACTCCAACAACCCAGTTGTGTATACAATGGTCTTGGGTGGATGTTGCGGTTTCTGTGATGTAGCATTTAAGTGAGATGGCACTATAAAAGATGCCGTTGGAAGCACGGTCCCACTACAAACAGAACTCAATACATATCCAGCACATACGCAGACATACACACATAGGGAGATATTAGCCAGGTGGCATAGGACTAGTAGTTAGCGCCTGATAAGGCAGCTCCTGCAAATTCCTCAAAAATTGTTATCATAATTGTATTAATTGTATATATATGTACTGTAAAGCGCTTTAGAGTGGCTTATGTTAACTAGATAGTGCGCTATGTCAAATGTTGTATATTATAAATATCATTATGTGTAAATCCAAAATAATAACATCACGAGTTATACAGTATAGTATCACAAAAATATCTAAGGTAAAGTGCAGGTGGTACTGGTGCATATTATGTACAACTTAATCGTACTGCTGGTATTAATACGAACGCACTTCAAATAGATTATGCAGGAAGGAATCCGTTACAATTGACCTTACCAGAGCAGCTCTAATACTCCTCCAACTCAGACAAATAACTCCACTGTCTGTTGCTAACCAAAGTCAAGCTGCAGCTAAAATAGCAGTTTTGTACACACAGCAAAGGGCAAATCTTACTGGTTTATTATTGATTTTTTTCTGCAAAATATATTATATCTAGTGCTGCATCTTTACAATATGTACAAAATTGATCGCCAAACATTGATAAACGACTGTAACATTGTTAATTGTTCAAATACTAACGACACATATCGCCAGCGCCTCGCCCTCTCCGTCTCCCAGTCATGCACTTTCCGTAGGTGGTCGGCCACACATGCCTTCATCACGCCACACTCTGGGCACATTGCCTTCACTTTTACTGAAAACATGAGTTAAATCATTCAACAGATTAACGTTTTCACTTTGAAGTTCTTTCAAATATGCGTCACAACTCAATTTGATTCAACATTTGAATACCCAACCCCTGTAATGGGAGAGTTGCATGCACAAACTTTCAATAAAGACATAACAACCGCTATGAGTGAGATCAATTTGAAATTCAACGACAAAAGATAACATAGTATTTTGATGCGTTACAAATTTAACAGTTGGTAGATACGACTCTTCAGGTAACTTTCTGTGTAAGATTTGATTTTTGTATACAATTTCGTAGAAAAAAAATCTGACAACGAACGGCGGTTATTGAATGAAAACAAATTTATATACATCAATTTTTACAATTATTCNCTTCAGGTAACTTTCTGTGTAAGATTTGCTTTTTGTATACAATTCCGTAGAAAAAAAATCTGACAACGAACGGCGGTTACTGAATGAAAACAAATTTATATACATCAATTTTTACAATTATTCTATTACGCTCATTGTCATTATCATCATCTTAGGAATCCTGATCTGTCAAAAAAGGATTGTTATCAGAGACACACAGACATTTAATAAGCAAATCTATAATTGTACCTTTTTTGGCTACTGCCTGTTTTTGGGGGGGTTGCCGCTCATTGGTGGCTGGTCTATAAGCAAATTTATTTAATCAAAAACAACAAAGAAAATACCGATATATCAACATAATCGTAATCTAAGATGAACTTTCATAAACGTGCAAATAAATATATTACTGAAGAAATGTATTTAACAGGAATGATAAGAAATATGCAACTTTCATAGAGTCATTGCTATGTAAAAACGATGTTCTCATACAGACAGTTTCGCTGACATTCTGTCAGCATTGGTCACTTGTCAGCGAAACTAACTAAAAACCTATGTATACTGAATCACAGTTCTTCATTAAGAACTTTAATTCAGTATACATAGGAGAAACAGGTCGAAAGTTCAGAACACACTTTAAGAAACATGATAAAGAAGCGGAGTCCGTTTGTAATAGTACGAACTGTACTAGGTCTGAAAGTAAAATCATCAGAAAGAGATGCCATAACGGACCACGTCAACAAAGAAAATCATGTAATAGACTGGGAGCAAGTTAAGATATTGGACAGAGATAGCAACCACCGAGTGCGTCAAGTAAGGAAGGCCATTCATATACGACTATATGGGCATGTTATGACAAGAGACCAGGGGGCTTACCGGCTCAGCCAGGTTTACGATACCTTGTTCACTACTGTGGTGAAGAAGGGGAAGTATTTTCCACACTAACGTCACCAATTACCAAGCTGGTAGATTGTCGGCGAAACTGTCTTGGCAAGAACACCGTTTTTACATAGCAGTGACTCTATGAAAATTCCATATTATTAGAAATGTCGTTTTGATAACAGCTGCTCTTTAAAGTATTTTGTACTTTAATCAAATTTTATTGGTACCAGATCAGTGTTCATATGCGTTAAACACTCACTTACTCACTCACAACAACAATATGAATTGAAGCTGTTCAAATACAAATACATCAATTATTTCAATAATTTAATTACCCTTATCGCCATTTTCATCATCTTCCTCATCATCTTCCTCATCGTCCTCCGCTGGAACTTTGAAGTCAGGGTCCTTTTCATCGTCGCAATCTGTAGAATTATGGTCATTAATACATGATACTTGTTTAGCGTATTCCATATCAGATGGTTTGAATGTTTCAGTGATCTTAGGTCAAGCATTACCCATTAGTAAAACACATTTCCTTTTGGACGTATTTAAAGGCGCTTTAATAGCATAATGTTCCCCGATTAACCCAACCCTTAACCCTGATAATGTATCTACATGTGTTGTGTGAATGGTAGGCAAACTATATAAGGTAGTAGTTGTAACATTGTATGATTTGCTTGGAAAAATGGCTGACTTAAAAATTGATCATATAATCTTTACCCATGTCATCCTCCTCAAACGCAAAGCAATCCTCCTCCGAATCTGTAAAAAAGAATAAATACATAACTTGAAAATGAAACTAGCGATAGTTTGTCGGACAGCCTGCTATTAATTTTCTTCTGGAGATGTCAACATTTTATGAGTTATCTTAACTATGTATAGCTGAATCGAAACGTCTTACATACAGGGTATTAATAGATGAGGAATCTGTAATGCATTCGATGCTAACTAAAGTAACCGAAAAGTCATACTTCTCTATTTCCACTTGTTCTATGACTTGATAATAAAATGTTTAACATCAGCACAAGACATTTCAGAAACATAAAAAACTGCAAAATAATAACACGTAAAAAAAATCTAAATTGAAAATGGCCACAAACAGTATATTATATACTTACCATCATTCATCTTGCTGTCTATTTTGCGCAACCCATTCGCCTGATGCTGAATAGAAAACCAATATGTATTGTTTGACCTCAAATCTATTTCTTACGTTTAACGCATTGTATCATTTTCTAATAGATTTTAAAACTATAGTTGCTTTAATACTTGAAATCTATATTTATGTTTCCTAGAACAAGAAAGGGCCAAACAAGGATAAGAATAAAACCGAAGGTCAAGTGGTCATCCCGTATATAAAGGGTATATATCCGAAACCATCCATAGGATATATCGCGGGCATGGCATAGCAACAGCCATGAAGCCTCACAAGACGCTTCGCAATATCCTAATGAAAACGTCGCAGAATACGTATACGAAATCGGATGCAAAAACTGCGACGTGTCGTATATTGGATAGACTGGAAGGCGATTTGGGGTCTGCCTTGGTGAACACCGGAAAGACACAGAAACCAAATAAGGTAGGAAATTCACCAGATCTGACTTTGGTATGTCTCGGCCAGGGGACAGAACCCAAAGCCTTCCTCACAGGGGCGAACGCTCCACAAATGGCCAAAAGTGAGGCATTGTCAAGGGAGACATTAGGAAGAAGAAAGTTATTTAGAAAGGAGAGAAGAGATAAGGTCCCAAATTTAGTCTTTAAAAATGGTAGTTTATACTCCTGCTTAACGCTCAGCAAATTAGGAGTTGGACGACTGGTTCGCCCGTTGTCAGTATAATGTGACCGGGTGGGGCGTCCTGCTGAGTGTCTTCGGCAGGATGTTTCAGTGAGGTAGCACTATAAAGTCGGCATCAGTTCCGCGCTATCACAAGGAGACAAACACGAACATATCGCAGCCTCCCAAAATACACACACTTACACTACACGCATGCATCTTGCACACAGGGGAGGCCGTCCTTAAATGACCTTAGCTGTTAATAGGACGTTAAACAAAATCAAACAAACAATCACCAGATCTGAAAGAAAACAGTCGGAGGCCCAGATAGATAAATCGGCAATCACAGACCATGCCCGCAGAATAACCATGTGATTGACTGGAATAACTCCAAAGTTTTTGACAGAGAGAGCAATCTGTTCAAGCGGCAGATAAAGGAAGCTATCTGGATACGCCGCAGTTGGCTAGTTCTAAATCGAGACGAGGGGGCTCAAATACTTTTGTTTGTTTGATTTGTTTTAACGTCCTATTAACAGCTAAGGTCATTTAAGGACGGCCTCCCCTGTGTGCAAGCTGCATGCGTGTAGTGTATGTGTGTGTATTTTGGGAGGCTGCGATATGTTCGTGTTTATCTCCTTGTGATAGCGCGGAACTGATGCCGACTTTATAGTGCTATTTCACTGAAACATACTGCCGAAGACATCCAGCAGGACGCCTCACCCGGTCACATTATACTGACAACGGGCAAACCAGTCGTCCCACTCCTAATTTGCAGGGCTCAAATACTCTCGCACATCTATGACCAAGTGTTAACAAAGCGTAGCTGAATTGAGTCATTTCGGTACATATATAGCAACTATTGTACATACGTTTCCAGCGTAACCGAAATCGACATCGATTTTATGGACAACTCGTACACATTTTACACCATTGTGTGCATACGCTTCATTGGTCATTTGTCTGATGAAGGTGACAGTGTACATGTCGTACTAGTCATCGAAACATCACATATAAAGTTGTATTGGTTGTGTAAAACAAACCTTCTCATAATGTTTCCTAGTTGTCTGTATTGACTTAATCGATCTGAAGTTGTTATTGCTTCGTCAATTCTGTTCCAATTTCTTTTACTACTTTAACCCATTGCCAATTAAAATACTTACGAAGATAGCAAATGTTGACTTTTGGGCAACCCGACTTGAAGAATCTGTTATCTGAAAGGTTCAAAAGATTACTTAGCATCATTTGATTGACTACTACTTTCTTTAAGAAAATCATGGATCTTCATAAATTTGCAAATAAAGTCATTAGAAATTTTGTGTTGATTGCAGCTGGTCTGTAAAGTATTGTATTAACATCAGACAACCTTTAGTGTTGATGTCTGTTAAATAATACTTCACTCAATCAATTACATGAGTCACCAAAACAATAAAATATCACATAAATAATTCATATTTACTATCGTTAAATAAAACTACTGCTATTCCGATAAGTGGTGTAGAATGACTTGATAACGGACTGGTATCACAAGGGGAGTAGAAATCGGGAGTGTTGATATATTTAATAAGCATTGATAAGAGAGACACAAAGACAGCTAAGTACCAAATCTATAAGTTTACCTTTCCGGGCTCCTGTTGAGGTTGTTGGTGTTGTTACTGAAATATTGAAATATCGTTTTTATAGTAGCTGCTCTGCAAAGTATGTCATGCCTGTAATAATACGGAGTTATTACCTATCTAATAAGGTTTGGTAACGAAGACACAAAGACGGTTAAGTACAAAATATATATGTTTACCTTTCCGGGTCCCTGTGATGGCAGGTGATTTGGGGGTTGTAAATGTCGGCAGGTTTTTTTCAGGTGTAACTGAAATATTAGAAATATCGTTTTGATGGTAGCTGGTCTGCAAAGTATGTCATGCCTATAATAATACGGAGTTATTACCTATCTAATTAGGTTTGGTAAGGAAGACACAAAGACGGTTAAGTACAAAATATATATGTTTACCTTTCCGGGTCCCTGTGATGACAGGCGATTTGGGGGTTGTCGGCACTTTTGGTTCAGGTGTTACTGAAATATTAGAAACATCGTTTTGATGGTAGCTGGTCTGCAAAGTATGTCATGCCTATAATAATACGGAGTTATTACCTATCTAATTAGCTTTGGTAAGGAAGACACAAAGACGGTTAAGTACAAAATCTATGTTTACCTTTCCGGGCTTCTGTGACGGCTGGTAAGGTGGTCGGGACAGATGTCGACTGATTTTGATCAGTTGTGACTGAATATTTGAATTATCGTTTTGATAGTAGCTGGTTTGCTCTATGCCTGTAATATTCCAGGGTGTTAATCTATCAACTTATGTTTGGTAAAGGGTAACATAAAGACAATTAAGTACCCCACCTAAACGTTTACATTTCCGGCGGGCTACTGTGGCAGCTGATGAGGTGGTCGGACCAGATGGAGGTGGATTGTAATCAGTTGTTAGTGAAATATTAGAAATATCGTTTTGATAGCTGGTTTCCTTATTGCCTGTAATAATCCGGTGTGTTGATCTATCGCATTAGGTTTGGTAAGGGAATCACAAAGACAGTTAAGTACCAAATCCTTAAGTTTACCTTTCCGGGCTCCTGTGGCTGCTTGTGAGGTGGGATGAGATGTTGTCGGACCACCACCTTTATATGCGCATAATCGTTCATATTGATCAAGCACTATCTATTTAAACTGTCAATCAGGCAATTTTGAAAAAATGCCAAGATACAAATTAGTAGCAAAATATCCTTGTAACCCTGTATATGCATGGCATTTCAAATTGAGTAGTAATTAAATTAGATCTTCATTACATTAAATGAAAATGACCTCTTGGATACTTACTCAATTTCTCTATCACAACCGAACAGGGCCTAACATCCGGATGTGGTAAGGTTGGTTCTGCAATGTAAAGATATATGCTATATCAACTAAATAAGCCGAAGTCGAAGCAACTTTTTTTGAATGATAAATATACTTATTTAAATTCTAATTTAACAATCAATAAAAATATGGATCCAACGAATCGTTGTGAAATATTATTGACACATTGATCTTTGATAATCACTTGATAACCGATTAATATACATACCATCCACGGTTTCCATGCCCTCACTAAAATCCTCCTCCTCAGTCTTCTCCTCCTTACTGCATCCTACAGCAGCAAAAAATCTACATGGTTTAAATCCGTATTTTATTTTACAGAAAAGTACACAGTCGAATATTGCGAAATTCAAAACCTTTTACCTTTTGCATCATTTTTTTTCATTATAGTTCTGTTCAGTGGTCGGACACAATCGTTATTTTTTAAATGTCTCAGTATTAAATAAATTGTACATGTTTGTGTGTTTCCTATTTATACTGCTGATAATGATAAACCGTTTGCTTGTTCGTAAATATAAATACTTTAAAAATGAATAATGATATAATAAGGGATCCCATGTCATCTTATTGTTAATCAAGATATATAATGATGTATTTATTACCAATGTTCGCCTCGACCCATTTCTTCCTCTCTTCCCACTCCTCAATCGTTTCCACTGCTTTTTTCCTCATTTCGAATGAGTCATTACTGTTTTAAAGAACACTTTCTTATTAGCCTGTTATTTGCATCTTGAAAGGGCCTGTTTCCAGTAATGTTAATTCTCCATAGGAGCNCGGAAATTTGAATCGAGAAGGGGCCGTTTTGGAAACCGGCCCTTTTTAACAAAATATTCAAATTCATTGAAGTTACTATCATTTGCACCAATTAAATACTTCTGCTATATTTTCCTGTAAATTCGAGCACTGGTATTCACAATCGGAATAATGCAGCAGGCATTTTATTCTAAAATAATAGTGATGTAACTGATCTAATCGTCAATATACTCATGAAATGACAAGTCGTTGCCATGGCAATCATTCTGACGCTATCTCAAACATGGCGGCCATCTTCCTTGTTGAGGCAGATGATCAACGTTGACATTGGAGACATTTATGATAATTACATGCAAAAATGTGAGATCGGTGGAGCGAACGAGGGTGATAATCGTATTGATATATTCCGATCCACCTTCTTCGTCGAGCTTCTCTGTCATCAATTTTAAAAAGGAGCGTGTTTTTAAAAAGGAGCGTGTTGATTGGCTAAGAAAATATGAGGGACCATTTCGAACAAAAATGTTGAGATGTTCGTTTTCGTTGAATTTCGTTGTAATTGCGATATTTACAACACTTCTAGACTCAAATTATTTTAGAATGGGGATAGCATACTCGTTTTTATTTATATACTGGAGATTAGATCATGAGTTTTGGTTTAACACAAGACAAAGTTGGGGGTAGTACGCTTGTTTTTTATGAATATACTGGAGATAAGATCCTGATTTTTTCGTCAAGTGTTAAAACGACAAAATTAATTATCTAATCTCCAGTATATGCATAAAACCAGCATACTATTCCCTATTTCGATCTTCATCGTCGCTATTCAGTTTGTAAATGGGTAACACATGAAAATCATCTTTAGAACACCGATGCATATGTTTGCTAACTTTTAAAAATCTTAGTTCATTGTCCTTCATTTGTTGTCTATGTACATTCATTCGTATTCTCAATTCACATCCGGTCTGTCCGATATAAAATTCACCACATTGTTTACATATTAAAGAGTAAATAACATTCTTAGAATTACAGTTAATGTCTGATCTAATTTCTATTTTGGAACCATTTGCAAAAACGTAGTCTTTACATTCAATGATAATCTTACATGTACCACACCTTGGTTTCTTACATTTTTTT